>NC_074690.1:960000-1125000 GCF_029448725.1 Salvelinus fontinalis
TATTTCACTACTTCCTACCTCTCTACCCCCCCATTACTACTGTATATTTCACTACTTCCTCCCTCTCTACCCCCCCCCCCCATTACTACTGTATATTTCACTACTTCCTCCCTCTCTACCCCCCCATTACTACTGTATATTTCACTACTTCCTCCCTCTCTACCCTCCATCTTGTGCGTCACCATGGAGGAGGAGGAAGAATCACTGTGTCTCCCTGATCCATTCATACCACACACACACACACACACACACACACACACACACACACACACACACACACACACACACACACACACACACACACACACACACACACACACACACACACACACACACACACACACACACACACAAACACACACACACACACAGGGATACAATAAGCTATACTCATGATTCATCATGACATCATCGTGAGTTATAGCCTGCCAAGTGTCATCACACCACTGATTACATGTTGGATGAATTCTCTAGGGAATTTCTCTTGAGCCTAGAGTCAGTTTCTTGTGCAGTGGTTTCCTTGAGGGATAAGTCGCTGATAAACGTGACCTGTTGGAATTCACATTGGATTGTTGACTTGGGAGCACTAGTGACAGTCCGATAAAACAGGAAACATGTCACATGGTGTTACATCTGTGGGGTTCTTACAAGTCCAGTGAGCTGGAGTTGTTGTTACATTTGTATCATTCGAGTGGCGGGCTTCACAAGCATTTTTTTTTTTTTTCCATTTTTACTTTGTCTGTGAACTACTGTGAAAACCATTCACACAGGCAAGTCTGATGAGGCTTAGCCAGAGTCATTTACGTCTTAAATATATGGCTCTGGGCTTTAGCTATATCACAGCCTCTGCCATAGAAACAAACGAAGCATGGTTTCAGTGGTTGGACCTTTAAAATGCAATCTCTAGCACAAACCGTTCAAAACGAAATACCGATTTACAATTGCTAGGTAAAAAATAAAAAAAATGTAAAAAGCAACAGCTATCAGGTTTCAGGTAAGACCCAAGTGCAGACTGTGTTGAAGTAATAATGTTTATTGTAACAACAGGGGCAGGCAAACGACAGATCAAGGCAGGCAGGGGTCAATAATCCAGAGTAGTGGGGCAAAGGTACAGAACGGCAGGCAAGCACAGGGTCAGGTCAGATAGAGGTCGGTAATCCAGAGTAGTGGGGCAAAGGTACCGGACGGCAGACAGGCCCAGGCTCAGGTCAGATAGAGGTCGGTAATCCAGAGTAGTGGGGCAAAGGTACAGGACGGTAGGCAGGGTCAGGGGCAGGCAGAGTGGTCAGGCAGGCGGACTCGGAGTCAGGACAGGCAGGGGTCCCAGCACCTGGCGTCCTACCTGGGCGCATACCTGGTTGAGCGGGGTGCCGGCGCTGGAACTCAGAGATGAGGCCTGGGTCCAGGATGTCCCTGCACCTCTCCTCCAGACCATAACCCTCCCAGTCAACCAGGTACTGGAATCCCCTGCCCCGAGGTCAAACCTTCAGGAGACATCTCACCATGTCCGCCGGTCGGCCGTCAATGTGACGGGGCAGTGGGGTGGGCCTGGAAACAGGAGACAAGGGGCAGTCAGACATGGCTTTAACTCTAGACACAGAAAAGGTAGGAACAATATGGAGGGCATGAGGCAACAGAGGACAAACAGCAGAGGGGCTAATGATCTTGGAGCGGGGGGGAAATGGTCTCGGTTGTAGCCGCGGCACTATAGCGGTGTGCCAGCGCCTCAGGCTTGACCTTCTTGGATACCGGTCGGTGCTGTGGAAACGAAGTGGCCCGGGCCTTACTGAACCGCTCCCAGAAGTCCTGGTACACCGAGGAGCTGGTAGAGAGGTCCGGGGCAATTTCCAAGCCCCTAGGAAGACGTCACGGGGCAGGCAGAGCTGACTTCAGGCAAAAGTTTAGCAGGACGGGCTCCAGCCCACGATGGCACCGGTAGCCCAGTCAATGGAGGGATTGTGTTGCTGGAGCCAAGATAATCCCAATGCCACAGGAACCTGTGGAGACTCAACCAGCAGGAATTGGATCATCTGGCTGTGGTTACCAGACACTCGTAGGTTAACAGGGGTGGTCTGATGGGTGACCCGGCCTATAGAGCGCCCGTCCAGCGCTTAAACACCCATGGGAATGGAGAGGGGTTGAGTGGTGATGCCCAGCTCGGACGCCAGGGTAACATCCATGAGACTCACATCGGCCCCCGAGTCGATGACTACCTGGAGAGACTTGGACTGGTTGCCCCACCACAGGATGGGATGGAGAAGGTGAGATGAAAAATTATCTTTAGGACCCACCAGAGTACTCACTCCAACGAATGATCTAGGTCTCCTGAAGGGACAGGTAGACAAATAATGACCGGCAGTACCACAATACAGACAACTCTGGGTCTCAAGTCTGCGTACGTGTTTGGCTGGAGACAGCCTAGCCCTGCCGAGCTGCATCGGCTCGGGAAGAGGTGAATCGGCAGTCTCTGGATGCTCTTGGAGGGACTCGAGTAAGCTCGGATCCTCTCGGGGACGTAGACGCAGGGGATTTCCGGAGTTAATCAGATGCAAGGTGGGATCCCTGAGTGAGTGATTGGGACTGCAATCAGACCTCTTCTCCCTCCTACTTTCCCGTAGCCGACCATCGATCCGGATGGTTAAAGCGATGAGTGATTTGAGATCAGTCGGTAGCTCTCGGGCTGCCAGCTCATCCTTTACCTCCTCCGATAATCCGTGCAGGAACATGTCGAACAACGCTTCCGTGTTCCAGGTACCCTCTGCTGCTAGCGTGCGGAACTCCACCGCATGTTCTGCCACACTGAGGGTGTCCAGCCGAAGCTGGAGTAACTTCCTGGCAGCATCTCTCCCACAGCTAACTACTGTATATTAACGTCAGTCTTATTGAATATCTGATCTGTAATAAACCATATCAGGTCTATTCTACTAGAAGGGGATCACAGCTAACTACTGTATATACTGAACGACGTCTAGATGGTATAAATCTCAGAGGAATATGAACAGATTTGAGGTCAATTACCCTTAATGCTTTTCATAAAGGAAAATTTGACAACAAATATTTTTGTTTACTTCCTGAACATGACTAAAATGGAATGGATTTGACCCCAAACCTGATTTCATATCTCTATTATTTTTGCTTTGTTCTCTTTATTAAATCATTCTCTGTACGCTGACAGGACATTTCTCTCTTTGATTTTATATTTATTTCCTGCCTTCTTTCTTTCTTTCCCTTTCTCCTCCACTTTATTCGTCTCTCCGTCTTTACCTCCCTTGCCCTCTCTTTCACCCCAAGCATTTTTTTCTCTCCCACGTTTTGTCCCTAGCTGTCTTTTCCTTCTCCGTGTAACATGATGAACAGCTTTTCACCTCTGTCTGTATTATAACGATGAATTGGTTTGGTGTAACGTGATACCCAAAGCACTCTACTGGAGAACGGTGTGTTTTCCTCTATGTCTATCCACTGTGGAAAGATACAGCTGGTGATTGTTGGTGTTACATAACCATCATGTGGGGTGGATGTTAAGAATCGTACCCCTGTCAAGGGTTATACTGACAAATAAGACACAGGTCCCAAGGACCTCTTACCAAAACAGAAGAAAATGCTCCAGAACAGAGTAAAGCTGGAAGGTAATGAACTCACTGGAGCACCCATCGGTGTACATTCACTTAAACTGACACTACCTCACACCAATAAGAGGAGAGGACATCAGACCCTTCACTACCTCACACCAATAAGAGGAGAGGACATCAGACCTTTCACTACCTCACACTAATAAGAGGAGATGACATCAGACCTTTCACTACCTCACACCAATAAGAGGAGAGGACATCAGACCTTTCACTACCTCACACTAATAAGAGGAGAGGACATCAGACCCTCCACTACCTCACACCAATAAGAGGAGAGGACATCAGACCCTTCACTACCGCACACCAATAAGAGGAGAGGACATCAGACCGTTCACTACCTCACACCAATAAGAGGAGATGACATCAGACCCTTCACTACCTCACACTAATAAGAGGAGATGACATCAGACCCTTCATTACCTCACACCAATAAGAGGAGAGGACATCAGACCGTTCACTACCTCACACCAATAAGAGGAGATGACATCAGACCCTTCACTACCTCACACCAATAAGAGGAGAGGACATCAGACCCTTCACTACCTCACACCAATAAGAGGAGAGGACATCAGACCCTTCACTACCTCACACCAATAAGAGGAGAGGACATCAGACCTTTCACTACCTCACACCAATAAGAGGAGAGGACATCAGACCCTTCACTACCTCACACCAATAAGAGGAGAGGACATCAGACCCTTCACTACCTCACACTAATAAGAGGAGAGGACATCAGACCCTTCACTACCTCACACCAATAAGAGGAGAGGACATCAGACCCTTCACTACCTCACACCAATAAGAGGAGAGGACATCAGACCCTTCACTACCTCACACCAATAAGAGGAGAGGACATCAGACCCTTCACTACCTCACACCAATAAGAGGAGAGGACATCAGACCGTTCACTGACTCACACCAATAAGAGGAGAGGACATCAGACCCTTCACTACCTCACACCAATAAGAGGAGAGGACATCACATTTGTGGCCTGCTGGAGGTCATTTTGCAGGGCTCTGGCAGTGCTACTCCTTGCACAAAGGCGGAGGTAGCGGTCCAGCTGCTGGGTTGTTGCCCTCCTACGGCCTCCTCCACGTCTCCTG
The DNA here is from genome assembly GCF_029448725.1 of Salvelinus fontinalis. Classification (NCBI taxonomy): domain Eukaryota; kingdom Metazoa; phylum Chordata; class Actinopteri; order Salmoniformes; family Salmonidae; genus Salvelinus; species Salvelinus fontinalis. Next base: position 964,733 of record NC_074690.1, read on the forward strand.
ATGTACTGGCCTGTCTCCTGGTAGCGCCTCCATGCTCTGGACACTACGCTGACAGACACAGCAAACCTTCTTGCCACAGCTCGCATTGATGTGCCATCCTGGATGAGCTGCACTACCTGAGCCACTTGTGTGGGTTGTAGACTCCGTTTCATGCTACCACTAGACTGAGAGCACCGCCAGCATTCAAAAGTGACCAAAACATCAGCCAGGAAGCATAGGAACTGAGAAGTGGTCTGTGGTCACCACCTGCAGAATCACTCCTTTATTGGGGGTGTCTTGCTAATTGCCTATAATTTCCACATTTTGTCTATTCCATTTGCACAACAGCATGTGAAATGTATTGTCAATCAGTGTTGCTTCCTAAGTGGACAGTTTGATTTCACAGAAGTGTGATTGACTTGGAGTTACATTGTGTTGTTCAAGTGTTCCCTTTATTTTTTTGAGCAGTGTATATAAATTTCACCTTTATTTAACCAGGTAGGCTAGTTGAGAACAAGTTCTCATTTACAACTGTGACAGTGCGACAAAAACAACACAGAGTTACACATAAACAAACGTACAGTCAATAACACAATAGAAAAATCTATGTACAGTGTGTGCAAATGCAGAAGATTAGGGAGGTAAGGCTTTGTGTGCCTAATGTGAGGGGTTTGCATTTTGCCACTATTCTATGAATTCAGTTATGCCAAACAAGCCCAGGTCAGTTTGAAAATCCAACTTTGAGACGAGATAGATGGGTTTCCTACCCTGAGAGAGAGAGAGAGAGAGAGGGAAAAAAGGAAAAGAAAAAGGTCTTCAACACTCATAGAACTTTCCTGCAACGCAGCAAATTAAAAACTTGTAGAGTATTTGAGGTTTAAAAAAACTTCTGAAGTTTGTAATTTCGACTTTAAAATTTCAGACTTGATTTTCACGTATGAAACATTTAGCAACACAAAAAATGTATATCAATTACAATCCACAATCCAATAATTCACATTCCCTTTTGCTGCACGATTATTTCCTTGCTGTAGTAAACTGGCTCAAATGAAGATCCTACATCTGTATACTGTATGTGAGTGTAAAGCTCTGCTCCAGATGTGGACAGGATCTGATCCCACCCGCTATGTGCAGAATATATTTCCCTCATGGAGCAACCAACCTATCATCACTGTCTGCTATTGAAATATAATGTTTATGTGTGTGTAACTGTGTGCGAGAGAGAGAGAGAGAGAGAGAGAGAGAGAGAGAGAGAGAGAGAGACAGAGAGAGAGAGACAGAGAGAGAGAGACAGAGAGAGAGAGACAGAGAGAGAGAGACAGAGAGAGAGAGACAGACAGACAGACAGACAGACAGACAGACAGACAGACAGACAGACAGACCAAAGAAGGCACATGATCTGAAGCACCTTGGCTGACCGACTTTAGTCCTCCTGATTACTCTGGGTGAGAATGTCTGCTAAATTACTAACATATACATCCATTTCACACCCTTACAGCTTTTCAGTCTTGGCTGAAATCTCTGGTTGCTGGTTGTTGTGAGTTCGGTGTCCTCGATGCAACCGTTTTTGCTACAATTTCCAAGTACACTTCTGCTTTTACCGGTCTTACATCTGACACTTTCCTGTGAAATTCAAGCACAATAACTGAATTTTCCCACTTGTGCTTGTTCAATATTGAATTGTCCATAAGAAACAGTGACAGGTGACTTGACATCTACAAGCCTACTTTAGGCTAAAGCAGAGGCTCTTTTAACCTTCCCCATTCTGAGACTCACTTTCCCCCTGCTTTTTCAGGAACCCCTTCCCTTGAAAGCTCACTGAGGCCCCCCAGGGTTCCGTCTTAGGCCCCCTGGTTTAGAATCACTGAGTCCCAGTGTGTGCTGCCTTGATTCCTCGATCAGAGACTTTCAGCTCCGTGTACAGTTGAACACGATGACATTCTCCAGGGATTGCCGGCCTTTGTAGAAGAGGATCATAGCCTTTGTGAAGCCCGTATGAATGCAGTCACTGTGCCGCCTCGCTCGTATGACTGTCCGCCTTGTCCGAAACCTCGGAGTCCGACACAGTTCCCAGCCCCAACCAGGTTGGAGCTCTCTGAAACTAGGAAAATTGGTTGAAATGACATCACCAGAACCAGTCTGGTTGACATTGTCATTATGATGTCATTATGACGTCCTTTCAACCAGTCTTGCCCAGTTTTGACCGTTGAGGAGACCCCTTGAGCAGAGCAAGATATTTGAGGGTGAAGTCAGGGTGATGTCAACCATAAGACATAATAAAAATGTAAACTTGCAAATGTTTATGAATGTGGTATTTCAGTTGGCTATATAATGTGTTACTGTTATTAACCACTAGGCAGGTAGCCTAGTGGAAAGAGTGTTGGGTCTGTAACCAAACGGTTGCTGGATCGAATCACCAAACTGACAAGGTACAAATCTGTTGTTCTGCTACTGAGCAAGGCACTTAACCCACTGTTCACCAGGTGCTGAAGACGTGGATGTTGATTAAGGCAGCCCCCCGCACCTCTCTGATTCAGAGGCGTTGGGTTAAATGCAGAAGATACATTTCAGTTGAAGGCATTCAGTTGTACAACTGACTAGGTGTCCCCCTTATGCAGGCTACATAATAAGTATATCCTTCAAGGGCCAACCAATGACCATCACCTGCAATTCAGGAGCCCATACTTCCTTCAGGACCCCTGAGACAGTCCTCATTGAGCCTTCCTCACAACACACATTTTGAGACATCATATGAACGAGACATGAGTGGCGTATATCGTGTGAAAGCAGCTTTAAAAAGAAGAGTTACAAAATCCACCTAGTATTTAATTAGCTCTGTTTCAAACCACCAAGCTGACTCATGTTTTACCACACCTCTGCAGTACTACCACGTGTTTTTCAAGCAAGCTGGCTTTATAGCTATCTACAGCTCGAGTGGGTTCCATTACACACTGATCTGTTGGAACTGTGACGCATGTTGATGATGTAATGCTCCGACATCATAGGCCTATCTACCTGAACCTTACTAAGGATGAACCTCTGTGTTTATCTCCTTGTTAAAATTTGACTTATCAATTTGACTTATCATATGGTACCCATATGAACTATGGGTACCATGCTAAAAAATATCAGAAGACGTAACAGGAAGAATTTATTCATCAAAAGTGGACATTTTTATTTTGCTTTGTGTATTACTGCTTTAAGGCTGGTTAATACTTGCTTGGTCTGACGACATGTCTGTAGACAATTAGAATGTGACTAATGTCACCGGTCAAAAGTACATTTAATTTATACTCCGGTAGAATGTCTGTAGACCTTCGCTGAGACTCACAACCGTAAGCTATTTTCTGTAGTTAGCTCGCCATTGTGATCTTGTTGTGATTTATCTTCCTGTAATAATGAATAGAAATTAGCTAAAGTTAAGACATTGCCATTATTTGCTAGCTAGCTAAAAAGCTAACGTTAAGACATTGTCATTATTAGCTAGCTAGCTAAAAAGCTAACGTTAAGACATTGTCATTATTAGCTAGCTAGCTAAAAAGCTAACATTAAGACATTGTCAGTTACTGTATGCTCTGGTCATTATTAGCTAGCTAGCTAAGAAGCTAACGTTAAGACATTGTCAGCTACTGTATGCTCTGGTCATTATTAGCTAGCTAGCTAAAAAGCTAACGTTAAGATATTGTCAGCTACTGTATGCTCTGGTCATTATTAGCTAGCTAGCTAAAAGCTAACGTTAAGACATTGTCATTATTAGCTAGCTAGCTAAAAAGCTAACGTTAAGACATTGTCATTATTAGCTAACTAGCTAAAAAGCTAACTTTAAGACATTGTCATTATTAGCTAGCTAGCTAAAAAGCTAACATTAAGACATTGTCAGCTACTGTATGCCCTGGTCATTATTGACTAGCTAGCTAAAAAGCTAACGTTAAGACATTGTCAGCTGCTGTGTGCTCTGGTCATTATTAGCTAGCTAGCTAAAAAGCTAACATTAAGACATGGTCAGCTACTGTATGCTCTGGTCATTATTAGCTAGCTAGCTAAAAAGCTAATGTTAAGACGTTGTCAGCTACTGTATGCTCTGGTCATTATTAGCTAGCTAGCTAAAGAGCTAGAAACCAACCAAAAATTGTTTAAACAGTTGCTTTTAGTTGCCTGGTTTGCTAGATTGACATAACTATACTAAATAAATGTTTTAACGGATGGGTTAATTGGCATTAAAATACAGCTATTTGGACCACCAGGCTGCTGATTTCTTGCAGTCTGTCATTTTTTTTGTTTATACTTTTTTCATAATGACAAAGACAAGTTTGATGTCAGATGACAAAATAATTTTCAAGATGTCACTGCGACCACTGTCAACAAACGTGTCATACTTTAAACCCGCCTTTTACACAGACAAATGAGTCAGCAAACTAGTGGAAACCCTCTCTGCTTTTCTCAATTAATCTACATATATGTAAATTAATCTTTAACTCCCTCTACTCCTCTTAAAGGGGAAGTTCAGTGTTTTACAACTTAATGACAGATGGGTGCTCATCCGCAAAGTGGTCTGTCTGTATGCCAGTTTAAACTGTTATCCATGGTTTGATTTTCTTTCAAGAGCCACTACTACTACTACTACTACTACTACTACTACTACTACTACTACTACTACTACCATCATCATTACTACTACTGATACTACTACTACTACTACTACTACTAGTAGTACTACTAGTACTACCACTACTACTGCTACTACTGCTACTACTACTACTACTACTACTACTACTACTACTACTACTACCATCATCATTACTACTACTGATACTACTACTACTACTACTACTACTACTACTACCATCATCATTACTACTACTGATACTACTACTACTACTACTACTACTAGTAGTACTACTAGTACTACCACTACTACTGCTACTACTGCTACTACTACTACTACTACTACTACTACTACTACTACTACTACTACTACTACTACTACTACTACTACTACTACTACTACTACTACTACTACTACTACTACTACTACTACTACTACTACTACTACTACTACTACTACTACTACTACTACTACTACTACTACTACTACTGCTACTACTACTACTACTACTACTACTACTACTACTGCTACTGCTACTACTACTACTACTACTACTACTACTACTACTACTACTACTGCTACTACTACTACTACTACTACTACTACTACTACTGCTACTACTACTACTACTACTACTACTACTACTACTACTGCTACTACTACTACTACTACTACTACTACTACTACTACTACTGCTACTACTACTACTACTACTACTACTACTACTACTACTACTGCTACTACTACTACTACTACTACTACTACTACTACTACTGCTACTACTACTACTACTACTACTACTACTACTACTACTACTACTACTACTACTACTGCTACTACTACTACTACTACTACTACTACTACTACTACTACTACTGCTACTACTGCTACTACTACTACTACTAGTACTACTACCATCATCATTACTACTACTAGTACTACTACAAACTTCAGCTAATTTAAACCACTGGCAGAATATTGCCTTTCCCTTTGACATGTACACATCCATGACAGTCATTGACATGACTCCAGTACCATTTTCACAGAGCTGAGACGAACCAAGCATGAGCTGTGCTGAGCTGGCCTGCTTACACATCCATGATAGTTGCTGGAACTCTGCTGAAAAGGACAATGTAAAATACAAATAATACCTCTAAGTTAATGTGGATGCTACCATTATTACGGATAATCATGAATGAATTGTGAATAATGACGAATGAGAAAGTTACACAGGCGTAAATATCCCCCCCCCCCCCCCCAGAAAAAGCTAACCTCCCCTGTTATTGGTAATGGTGAGAGGTTAGCATGTTTTGTTGGTATGATCTTTGTCCCTCTGTAACTTTCTCACTCATCATTACCCACGATTTAGTCATGATTAACCTTCAATCAATCATGGCAGCATCCACATTAATGTACGGAAATATATTCCATTCTTATTTACAATTAAAAGTGACTCAAAAATGACACCATAGATTATTTACCATTAATTTCTATTGGGCACAAAATAATTTGAAACACAACCAAAACAAGCTGCAAATGGATCCGACAAGTTTGTAGTCACAATATTGATGTAGTCATTGTGTGCTAGGTATACGGGGTGCTAGGTATATGGGGTGCTAGGTATATGGGGTGCTAGGTATATGGGGTGCTAGGTATATGGCGTGCTAGGTATATGGGGTGCTAGGTATATGGGGTGCTAGGTATATGGGGTGCTAGGTATATGGGGTGCTAGGTATGTGGCGTGCTAGGTATATGGGGTGCTAGGTATATGGGGTGCTAGGTATACGGGGTGCTAGGTATACGGGGTGCTAGGTATACGGGGTGCTAGGTATACGGGGTGCTAGGTATACGGGGTGCTAGGTATACGGGGTGCTAGGTATACGGGGTGCTAGGTATACGGGGTGCTATGTATACGGGGTGCTAGGTATACGGGGTGCTAGGTATACGGGGTGCTAGGTATACGGCGTGCTAGGTATACGGGGTGCTAGGTATATGGGGTGCTAGGTATATGGGGTGCTAGGTATATGGCGTGCTAGGTATATGGGGTGCTAGGTATATGGGGTGGTAGGTATATGGGGTGCTAGGTATATGGGGTGCTAGGTATACGGGGTGCTAGGTATACGGGGTGCTAGGAATACGGGGTGGTAGGTATACGGGGTGGTAGGTATACGGGGTAGTAGGTATACGGGGTGCTAGGTATACGGGGTAGTAGGCATATGGGGTGCTAGGTATATGGGGTGCTAGGTATATGCGACCAAATACCAAACTTTTGGCTACTTTAATACACTATAAGTGAATTTGTCCTAATACTTATGACACCTTCAAATGGGGGGGACTAGATACAGTACATGAAGTTCCTTCATTTCTAAATGGTACAACAGATTTCTATAAAAATAGCCTCAAATAAAATATTCAATTCTGTACTGTCTCCTCATATGAAACCTTTAATCTCAAATCCAAAATGCTGGACTATTATAGAGCCAAATTAAAAGTTTTAGCTTCACTGTCCAAATAAATATGCAGGGGGATACAAATGAAATTAGTCAACATATATGTTTACAAATTCCAATTTGTTGTGGCTAATGTTAGCTAGGCTAGGGGCTAGGGGTTAGGGTTTATGGTTAGTCATTAAGGGTTAAGGTTAGGTTTCGGGAAGTCTTAGCTAACATGCTAATTAGTTGCAAAGTAGCTGAAAAGTAGTAGCCAAGTTCCTCAATAGCTAAAGTTGTCCGCAATGTGATTTGAACATACCTTTGGGTTGTTAGACGTTTTGTGGTATTAGGACGTACCAGAGTTGAATTCCATTGTCTTTTGATACAGAGGATTTACGCATCAACTTGATTTACGAAGGTGATTCCTCACGAAAAAAGACAAAAAATAAATAAAATACCATTGTATATTTGGGGGGGGGGGGGTTTCAACAACTTTAATCCAATAGAATGAAATGATTGTTGACATATATTTGACATTAGTATCTAGAATCAGGATAGAGATACAATTAATCAAAGTCCGTAATATTGATCACATTTTGGCCTTACTTATAAGACTCCATAATGGTTCATCTGTAGGTGCAACAAAGCAAATATTGGTTTCATATCAAGCTTTAGCCTTTGTTCTGTAATATGAGTAGTATTTTGATTTCAAGAACAATATTCTTCAATTAATTTATAAATATTGAAAAATATATACATGAATATTGAAAAATTGTTTTTTGGGGAATTTGACTTATTTTTCAATATATTGTTGAACATAATATACTCTACGTGCCTATTAAAGTTCCAGAGTGGGATTACTGCGTTTGAAGTTTTCAAATGCATCCTGTCATTACTAAATGTGTGCTGTGACTATTACTGTTTTAACACAAAATAACATTTGATGAATAAAATCTTTAATCAGACGTCTTCCTCAAATATGGTCTGGAGAAGGGGATGATGAGGGAATCTAATTTGATTGGTCCACAACTCACGGCTCAAACACTTCAATCAGGAGGTTAGAGCTGCAGCATTTGTTGCCATAGAAACGTATCTGACAAAGAGGTCACCTTCGTGTCAACAGTTATCCAGAACACAGAACTGACCGAGTGGAACACAGAACTGACCGAGTGGAACACAGAACTGACCGAGTGGAACACAGAACTGACCGAGTGGAACACAGAACTGACCGAGTGGAACACAGAGCTGACCGAGTGGAACACAGAACTGACCGAGTGGAACACAGAACTGACCGAGTGGAACACAGAGCTGACCGAGTTGAACACAGAACTGACCGAGTGGAACACAGAACTGACCGAGTGGAACACAGAACTGACCGAGTGGAACACAGAACTGACCGAGTTGAACACAGAACTGACCGAGTGGAACACAGAACTGACCGAGTGGAACACAGAACTGACCGAGTGGAACACAGAACTGACCGAGTGGAACACAGAACTGACCGAGTGGAACACAGAGCTGACCGAGTGGAGCACAGAACTGACCGAGTGGAACACAGAACTGACCGAGTGGAGCACAGAACTGACCGAGTGGAACACAGAACTGACCGAGTGGAACACAGAACTGACCGAGTGGAACACAGAACTGACCGAGTTGAACACAGAACTGACCGAGTGGAACACAGAACTGACCGAGTGGAACACAGAACTGACCGAGTGGAGCACAGAACTGACCGAGTGGAACACAGAACTGACCGAGTGGAACACAGAACTGACCGAGTGGAACACAGAACTGACCGAGTGGAACACAGAACTGACCGAGTGGAACACAGAACTGACCGAGTGGAACACAGAACTGACCGAGTGGAACACAGAACTGACCGAGTGGAACACAGAACTGACCGAGTGGAACACAGAGCTGACCGAGTGGAACACAGAACTGACCGAGTGGAACACAGAACTGACCGAGTGGAACACAGAACTGACCGAGTGGAACACAGAGCTGACCGAGTGGAACACAGAACTGACCGAGTGGAACACAGAACTGACCGAGTGGAACACAGAGCTGACCGAGTTGAACACAGAACTGACCGAGTGGAACACAGAACTGACCGAGTGGAACACAGAACTGACCGAGTGGAACACAGAACTGACCGAGTTGAACACAGAACTGACCGAGTGGAACACAGAGCTGACCGAGTGGAACACAGAGCTGACCGAGTTGAACACAGAACTGACCGAGTGGAACACAGAGCTGACCGAGTGGAACACAGAACTGACCGAGTGGAACACAGAACTGACCAGCTTTGAAGTACACCCCTCTGATCTAGAAGGGATGTCCAGCATCCCTTCTAGTATCTTGTGTTCAGTAGGCACCAAAACGAGTAAAACAGACTGAAAGAGGGAGGGAATACTTCGATCCAATAAGAAATAAAAAATCTGTTTTCCATTGCAAAATGTTTGAAGTTGTTTTTCGTTGCATGCCATCTCATGGGCCTTACTATTTACCACAAATCTGCCAAAATAATGGGCCTTGCTATTTATAGCAAATCTCCAAACAAGTAGAATAACTATTCTCCAATAGAGGGCACTAAATGCCCAGGCTAGAAGAGGCTATGCAAGGGGGCTTTTTTTGACTGCCACAGAACAGGTTACTGGAGGTGCCTGAAAGAGATCATGGAGAGAAATTAGAAAAGCCTAAAGCATTGCTTTTTAACAAACAGTTCATAAATAACCACCTCTCCACCAATCAAGGAGTGGAACATGGTAATGAGACAACAGTAATCTCCACTGGCCTACATCACTTCCATACATGATCTTGAGCTCTAACAACTTTAATAGCTTGAATAGCTGTAACAGCTCTAACAGCTCTATTAGCTCTAACAACTCTAACAACTTTAATAGCTCTAATAGCTCTAACAGCTCTAATAGATCTAACAGCTCTAATAGCTCTAACAGCTCTAATAGCTCTAACAGCTCTAATAGCTCTAACAGCTCTAACAGCTCTATTAGCTCTAACAGCTCTGACAACTCTAATAGCTCTATTAGCTCTAACAGCTCTGACAACTCTAATAGCTCTATTAGCTCTAACAGCTCTATTAGCTCTAACAGCTCTGAAAGCTCAGACAGCTCTAACAGCTCTATTAGCTCTAACAGCTCTAACAGCTCTAATAGCTCTAACAGTTCTGACAGCTCTGACAACTCTAATAGCTCTATTATCTCTAACAGCTCTAACAGCTCTGACAGCTCTGACAGCTCTATTATCTCTAATATCTCTAACAGCTCTAATAGATCTAACAGCTCTAACAGCGCTGACAACTCTAATATCTCTAACAGCTCTATTAGCTCTAACAACTCTAACAACTTTAATAGCTTGAATAGCTCTAACAGCTCTAACAGCTCTAACAGCTCTAATAGCTCTAACAGCTCTAATAGCTCTAACAGCTCTAACAGAGCTATTAGCTCTAACAGCTCTGACAACTCTAATAGCTCTATTAGCTCTAACAGCTCTGACAACTCTAACAGCTCTATTAGCTCTAACAGCTCTATTAGCGCTAACATCTCTGACAGCTCAGACAGCTCTGACAGCTCTAACATCTCTAATAGCTCTAACAGCTCTAATAGCTCTAATAGCCCTAATATCTCTATTATCTCTAACAGCTCTAATAGCTCTAATAGCTCTAATATCTCTATTATCTCTAACAGCTCTAAAAGCTCTGACAGCTCTAACAGCTCTGACAACTGTAATCGCTCTATTATCTCTAACAGCTCTAACAGCTCTAACAGCTCTGACATCTCTGACAGCTCTATTATCTCTAATATCTCTAACAGCTCTAATATCTCTAACAGCTCTGACAGCTCTAATAGCTCTAATATCTCTAACAGCTCTAATAGCTCTAACAGCTCTAACAGCTCTGACAACTCTAATGTCTCTAACAGCTCTATTAGCTCTAACAGCTCTGACAGCTCTGACAGACCTGACAGCTCTAACAGCTCTAACAGCTCTAGTAGCTCTAACAGGTCTGACAGCTCTGACAGCTCTAATATCTCTAATAGCTCTAACAGCTCTGACAGCTCTAATAGCTCTAATAGCTCTAACAGCCCTAACAGCTCTAACAGTTCTGACAGCTCTAATAGCTCTAATAGCTCTAACAGCTCTGACAACTCTAACAGCTCTATTAGCTCTAACAGCTCTAATATCTCTAATAGCTCTAATAGCTCTAACAGCTCTGACAGCTCTAATAGCTCTAATATCTCTAACAGCTCTAACAGCTCTATTAGCTCTAACAGCTCTAATAGCTCTAATATCTCTAATAGCTCTAACAGCTCTGACAGCTCTAATAGCTCTAACAACTCTAATAGCTCTATTAGCTCTAACAGCTCTATTAGCTCTAACAGCTCTAATATCTCTAATAGCTCTAACAGCTCTGACAGCTCTAATAGTTCTAATAGCGCTAACAGCTCTAACAGCTCTAACAGTTCTGACAGCTCTAATAGCTCTAATAGCTCTAATAGCTCTAACAGCTCTAACAGCTCTAACAGTTCTGACAGCTCTAATAGCTCTAATATCTCTAACAGCTCTAACAGCTCTAATATCTCTAATAGCTCTATTAGCTCTAACAGCTCTATTAGCTCTAACAGTTCTGACAGCTCTAATAGCTCTAATATCTCTAACAGCTCTAATATCTCTAACAGCTCTAATAGCTCTAATAGCTCTAACAGCTCTGACAGCTCTAATATCTCTAATATCTCTAACAGCTCTGACAGCTCTAATAGCTATAATATCTCTAACAGCTCTGACAGCTGTAATAGCTCTAATATCTCTAATAGCTCTAACAGCTCTAACAGCTCTAACAGTTCTGACAGCTCTAATAGCTCTAACAGCTCTAACAGCTCTAACAGTTCTGACAGCTCTAATAGCTCTAATATCCCTAACAGCTCTAATAGCTCTAATATCTCTAACAGCTCTAATAGCTCTAATATCACTAACCGCTCTGACACCTCTAATAGCTCTAATATCTCTAACAGCTCTAATAGCTCTAATATCTCTAACAGCTCTGACAGCTCTAATAGCTCTAACGTCTCTAAAAGCTCTATTAGCTCTAACAGCTCTGACAGCTCTAATAGCTCTAATATCTCTAACAGTTCTGACAGCTCTAACAGCTCTAATATCTCTAACAGCTCTAATAGCTCTAACAGTTCTGACAGCTCTAATAGCTCTAATATCCCCAACAGCTCTAATAGCTCTAATATCTCTAACAGCTCTAATAGCTCTAATATCTCTAACAGCTCTGACAGCTCTAATAGCTCTAACGGCTCTAAAAGCTCTATTAGCTCTAACAGCTCTGACAGCTCTAACAGCTCTAACAGTTCTGACAGCTCTAATAGCTCTAATATCTCTAACAGCTCTAATAGCTCTAACAGCTCTAATAGCTCTAACAGTTCTGACAGCTCTAATAGCTCTAATAGCTCTAACGGCTCTAAAAGCTCTATTAGCTCTAACAGCTCTGACAGCTCTAATAGCTCTAATAGCTCTAACAGTTCTGACAGCTCTAACAGCTCTATTAGCTCTAACAGCTCTAATATCTCTAACAGCTCTAATATCTTTAACAGCTCTAACAGCTCTAACAGTTCTGACAGCTCTAATAGCTCTAATATCTCTAACACCTCTAATATCTCCAACAGCTCTAATAGCTCTAATAGCTCTAACAGCTCTAACAGCTCTAATATCTCTAATATCTCTAACAGCTCTGACAGCTCTAATAGCTATAATATCTCTAACAGCTCTGACAGCTGTAATAGCTCTAATATCTCTAATAGCTCTAACAGCTCTAACAGCTCTAACAGTTCTGACAGCTCTAATAGCTCTAATATCCCTAACAGCTCTAATAGCTCTAATATCTCTAACAGCTCTAATAGCTCTAATATCTCTAACAGCTCTGACAGCTCTAATAGCTCTAATATCTCTAACAGCTCTGACAGCTCTAATAGCTCTAACGGCTCTAAAAGCTCTATTAGCTCTAACAGCTCTGACAGCTCTAATAGCTCTAATATCTCTAACAGCTCTAATAGCTCTAATAGCTCTAACAGCTCTGACAGCTCTAATAGCTCTAATATCTCTAACAGCTCTAATAGCTCTAACAGTTCTGACAGCTCTAATAGCTCTAATATCCCTAACAGCTCTAATAGCTCTAATATCTCTAACAGCTCTAATAGCTCTAATATCTCTAACAGCTCTGACAGCTCTAATAGCTCTAATATCTCTAACAGCTCTAATAGCTCTAATATCTCTAACAGCTCTGACAGCTCTAATAGCTCTAACGGCTCTAAAAGCTCTATTAGCTCTAACAGCTCTGACAGCTCTAATAGCTCTAATAGCTCTAACAGTTCTGACAGCTCTAATAGCTCTAATATCTCTAACAGCTCTAATAGCTCTAACAGTTCTGACAGCTCTAATAGCTCAATATCTCTAAGAATGATGGAGGCCACTGTGTTCTTTGGGACCTTCAATGCTGCAGAAATGTTTTCGTACCCTTCCACAGATCTGTGCCTCGACACAATACTGTCTCGGAACTTTACAGACAAATCATTCAACCTCATGGCTTGGTTTTTGCTCTGACATGCACTGTCAACTGCAGGATCGTATAAAGACAGGTGTTGGCCTTTCCAAATCATGTCCAATCAATTGAATTTACCACAGGTGCACTCCAATGAAGATGTAGAAACATCTCAAGGGTGATCAATGGAAACAGGAAGCACCTGAGCTCAACTTCGAGTCGCATAGCAAAGGGTCTGAATACTTACGTAAATAAGGTATTTCTGTTTTTCTGTATTTCTGTCTAAAAACCTGTTTTCACTTTGGTCATTATAGGGTATTGTGTGTAGATTGCTGAGCTTTAAAAATAAATTATGAATCCATTTTAGAATAAAGCTGGATTGTAACAAAATGTTGTTAAAGTCAAGGGGTCTGAATACTAGAGGATACTGACGGCCTGGGATGTGCTGAATGACAGCTGTCTATTGGAGAAGTTACTGGGGAGCCGGAAAGATATCTTAGACACTGACAGAGCAAACTGGTACAGAACCGTCTGTGAGTCAGTGACAGAATCTCTCCTCCTGGCCATCTGTGAGTCAGTGACAGAACCTCTCCTCCTCCTGGCCGTCTGTGAGTCAGTGGCAGAATCTCTCCTCCTAGCCGTCTGTGAGTCAGTGGCAGAATCTCTCCTCCTGGCCATCTGTGAGTCAGTGACAGAACCTCTCCTCCTCCTGGCCGTCTGTGAGTCAGTGTCAGAATCTCTCCTCCTGGCCATCTATTAGTCAGTGACAGAAGTCAGTGGCAGAATGTTAGTCAGTGGTGAGTCAGTGGCAGAATCTCTCCTCCTAGCCGTCTGTGAGTCAGTGACAGAACCTCTTCGCCTGGCCATCTGTGAGTCAATAACAGAATCTCTCCTCCTGGCCATTTATTAGTCAGTGACAGAACCTCTCCTCCTGGCCGTCTGTGAGTCAGTGACAGAACCTCTCCTCCTGGCCATCTGTGAGTCAGTGACAGAACCTCTCCTCCTGGCCGTCTGTGAGTCAGTAACAGAACCTCTCCTCCTGGCCATCTGTGAGTCAGTAACAGAACCTCTCCTCCTCCTGGCCGTCCTGTGAGTTAGTAACAGAACCTCTCCTCCTGGCCGTCTGTGGGTCAGTGACAGAACCTCTCCTCCTGGCCATCTGTGAGTGAGAGAAAGAACCTCTCCTCCTCCTGGCCGTCCTGTGAGTCAGTAACAGAATCTCTCCTCCTGGCCGTCTGTGAGTCAGTAACAGAACCTCTCCTCCTCCTGGCCGTCCTGTGAGTCAGTGACAGAACCTCTCCTCCTGGCCATCTGTGAGTGAGAGAAAGAACCTCTCCTCCTCCTGGCCGTCCTGTGAGTCAGTAACAGAATCTCTCCTCCTGGCCGTCTGTGAGTCAGTAACAGAACCTCTCCTCCTCCTGGCCGTCCTGTGAGTCAGTAACAGAACCTCTCCTCCTGGCCGTCTGTGAATGATAGACAGAACCTCTCCTCCTGGCCATCTGTGAGTCAGTAACAGAACCTCTCCTCCTCCTGGCCGTCCTGTGAGTCAGTAACAGAACCTCTCCTCCTGGCCGTCTGTGAGTCAGAGACAGTGTCAGTGTGTTTTAGAGAATCACTGCAGTAGTCAACATGCTGCCAGGGCTTCCCCTGGTACTTTACATTCTTGGTCTACCAGTGTGTGTGCCCGTCTGTGTGAGAGAGATTGTGCCTGCGTCGTACACTCTTTAGGGAACAGGATGACCAGTGCAATCTAGTATCAGCATATTTGGTTTATGAAATTACATTAAATGTTACCCTCAATGCTCCCATCAAATATATTTATCAACTTGCCTTCCACTGTCCTCAGATTGTAAATGATAAAATTATGACTATTTTTATTATTGTATTTTTTCAAAATTAGACATATTATGCCCTCAGCGTTCACTTGAAGCGAGCTCCTATAATGATAACATTAGTAACAATAACACCCGTTTCTTGGGAGCGGAGTATGTGAGAGGAGCTTACCCAATTAGACTGGAGCTTGGAGCGAGTTTCCCAAAGGCTGGAGCTTTGGCCTTCTCGCCCACTCCCATTTAGCTTCGTTAGCGCTAACTACACGAGCTCAGGGCATGCCCCGGCCCAGAATGCATTTGTAGTCCACTTGTGTGCTGCTAATAGCCCCTTGCTTTAGTTACAGTCATCTAGTGTGCTAAATATTTTCATAAAGGAATCGAATAACACACACAGGGGAAAAATCAAGATGACTTACAAAGTTGAGGAGGAACAAGACCAAGAGAAGGAGTGCGGGGATGTACAGTATTGTCCACAACTAAAGAATCAGTGTGGAATCTCAAAAGACAGGTATCTCAAAAGCATGACGGTGTACTAGGTGTACATGCCAACAGAAAATAACGAGTTGAGTAGCTAGCTAAGTGTGTCATTGAGGCAAAGTATTCATCAACTAAAAATATGATCACTTAAAAGTTTTGTTCATTTTCGTATTATCTATACAATAGGCTGTTGTTGATTTTGGCCCAATAGGCCTGGCATATTACCTCTTTCAATGAGCTTTCCATTTTGATAGGGAAAGCTCATCCCTGCCCAACCTGGCACGAGTGGCAGATGTTTTACATCCCCAGTGGCTCTGAAAGCACTAGGAGGGTATTTTCCACTGCTGGCCTGCTCTCCAGGCAGCATCGCATGAGCCTGAAGTCACAGACACCAAACTCATGTTTCTACAAATGAATTTAAAAGGCTCTGTAGATGGAGCCTAATAAGGGCATTTTTCGTTTAATTTGTATTCAATTCTAAGTCACAGACTATATGTTCAATTTATAGACTATAATGATTTAATACGATGAACTGTTGTTTAAATGCTGCGCCTTAATGTCCCTGCCATCCTAGTGTGTCACACACACAAATGCATCACAATGTATTTCTTTGTAGTCTATAGTCTTTAAATAATAAAAAATAATATAACCTAAATAGATTAATGGCTATAAATCAATCTCTGAATGTGCTACTGTGGTTATACCACTCTCTCCCGCTACGCTAGGATGTAAGGATTACAGACATATGTGGCTGTGACTTAGGGTTCAGCCAGGAATTGATGGACAGTCGAAAGAGCGAATTTAAATGTTAGAAGGTACATCCCAGCTTTAAGTGGTGTCAGATTTCACATCCTGCTTCATACAAGCAGAAGAGACATACTCCCGTGTCTGTGAGAATCAGGGTTCCCGCTCAATGTAAGCTATTTCAATCTACGGTGTCCACAGATCAATTTATAAATTAAAATATCTGTGGTAACCGGTGCCAGAACCACGCAGGTCCCCTGAACAGGGGACTTTACATCGAAGAGGTTTTAATGAATTTGGGTATTTAGACGTCTATATAGGTAGAGACCATTGGACAGAACAAGGCTATGTCAATAACACAGAAAGAACCTTATTGTCCCAAGCTGTCAATTAGTCTACACCTGTATAAGACCAAGATAAAAACATTTCATGTATTCAGTAATGTTACACTTATACCAGGGGCTTCAAGTTGCAATGAGTCCAGCCTGTAGATCTTTGTCAGCAGGTATTAAATCAAAATCGTCTGATCTCAGATCTCCACTATGTCTACCATGCCGCATACATAGTGGAGACATCAGACATTTATGGGGACAGCTAAATTTAGTATCCAGTGAGGCAGGATAGGTTGGCTTCAAGGCCAAGGAGACAGCTACAGTTAACATAACACAGCCATGGCGTTTGAAGAAGGTTACATAAACTTGTAGTAAGCATCGTCGAATTACAGATCGGGGTGAGGCCCATTGATCATCAGTTATCATATTAAAAACTGCAAACATTTGCCATTCCCCTATGGCAAAATGTGTAGAATTGGAGGAAATGAGCTGTGAAAAAAATGATCTCCTTCCCATGCCAAAATGAGTAGAATTGCAGCCAACTGTAGCTAAGAAAAAAAGGATTCCAAAAGGGTCTTTCGGCTGTCCCCATAGGTCATAGGAGAACCCTTTTGTGTTCCAGATATAATTATTTTGGGTTCCATGTAGAACACGCTGGGCAAAGGATTTTAGATGGAGCCCAATAGGGTTCTCCCTGGAACCAAAAAGGGTTCCTCAAAGGATTATTCTATGGGGACAGCCAAAGAATCCTTTTAGGTTCTAGATAGCACCTTTTTTTCTAAGAGTGTAGAGCGTGCTACTTGCAACATCAGGGTAGTGGGTTTGATTCCCCGGACCACCCGCATGTAAAATGTATGCATGACTGTAAGACGCGTTGGATAAAAGTGTCTGCCTCATGGCATATATTATTAATGAATGAATTATTATTATTATTATGTGTTACTTGGATTTACAGCAATGTGTTTGCCTCACCTCCAAATGAATGGAACAGATTAGCACCAGATAAAACCAGAACATGATATGGTGCTTCAAACTAAATGTGGACTGAGGCATAGAGCTGGATCTGAACAACAGATGGCCTGGGATGTGAACGTAACCTACTCTTGAAGTATAAAACATCTAATCTCATGCACATTTTTAAAAAAAACAATGTTTGAGTCCATTCTGTATTTTTTTTAAATTGGTTATAGATAGTTTTCACCACAAGAGTGACTCATAGAGACCAGAGTCACTAGTGGTCTCTGATACATTCTGACCTTTTTGATTTACCCACTGTCATTTCAATAGGACCAGTGATCGGCGACCACATCCATGAGTTACATTTAATTATGTCCCCGCAGTTTATTTTTATTTTAAAGCTGCTAACCTTTAAAGTTTGTGAGGAGGAAACAGACGCTTTCGCTATTTTAATTGTCTGATCTCAGATCTCCACTATGTCTACCATGCCGCATACATAGTGGAGACTTCAGACATTTATGGGGACAGCTAAATATAGAATCCAGAGAGGCAGGATAGGTTGGCTTCAAGGCCAAGCAGACAGTTACAGTTAACATAACACAGCCATGACGTTTGAAGAAGGTTACATAAACCAAATTACACATGGCGTTTGAAGAAGGTTACATAAACTAAATTACACATGGCGTTTGAAGAAGGTTACATAAACTAAATTACACATGGTGTTTGAAGAAGGTTACATAAACTAAATTACACATGGCGTTTGAAGAAGGTTACATAAACTAAATTACACATGGCGTTTGAAGAAGGTTACATAAACTAAATTACACATGGCGTTTGAAGGTTGTTGTTTTTTTATAGTTCACCTCACTTTACAATGTTTGTGTGAGAACCATTGTTTCTTAAACACACCTGCAAACTCCACAAATAATTATCCTGGGGATCTAAGAAGATCAGAGAAAATCTCCACAAATAATTATCCTGGGGATCTAAGAAGATCAGAGAAAATCTCCACAAATAATTATCCTGGGGATCTAAGAAGATCAGAGAAAATCTCCACAAATAATTATCCTGGGGATCTAAGAAGATCAGAGAAGATCTCCACAAATAATTATCCTGGGGATCTAAGAAGATCAGAGAAGATCCTGATTCAGTGACATAAGAATGACGGATTACTGTGGATGATGTCATTTCCACGTCAATTGGAAGTGTAGGTGGTAAGACTGACAGGTATAATGCATTATTATTTGTTATAAGCATGTATGAGCCTTTATAATGTCTTCTTATAAAGCACTAATCAGGATCATTATGAGATGACAATAAGACCTTATGAGGCGTTATAACCACATTATGATGCATTATACATCGTACTTTCAATTCAGCTATCGGAGTGTTCAACTTGTAACTATGAGGTTAGAAAATTATTCAAAAGTTGAGGGGAAGTTTTTTATAGATAACTTGAAATGCTACGATGACAGTTATTATCACAGTTTTGACAGTTAATTACAGTCAGTCCCTCAGAATATGGCTCTGTTCGTGGGCTGGATTTCAGGACTAAATAGATTCTTTCATCACGTCTTCAGTCAAACTGGTATCCTCAGTGTCCAACAGAAACAACAGCTGCCATAGAGGTCTAGGCTATAAAACTATTACTGAACACACCAAGCGCTCAGGGACAACTTCCTACTCAACTCAGTTAAGAAATGACCAGTGGTGTAAAGTACCTAAGTAAAAATCTGTAATTTACATTATTTTACTATTTATATTTTGACAACTTTTACTTCACTACATTCCTAAATAAAATTATGTACTTTCTACTCCATACATTTTCCCTGACACCCAAAAGTACTTGTTACATCTTGAATGCTTAGCAGGACAGTAAAATGGCGAAATTCACACACTTATCAAGAGAACATCCCTGGTCCTCCCTACTGCCTCTGATCTGGCGGACTCACTAAACCACAAGGGCTTCGTTTGTTACAGATGTCTGAGTGTACCGCTGGCGATCCGCAACTTAAAAAAAAAAATAAGGTTTATAAGTAATTAGAAATTATTCATACATTTACTTTTGATACTTAAGTATATTTAAAAACAAATACTTTTAGACTTTTACTCAAGTATAATTTTACTGGGTGACTTTCACTTGAGTCATTTTCTATTAAGTTTTTTTTTAAACTTTTACTCAAGTGTGACAATTCGGTACTTTTCCCACCCCTGTGTAATGGTAGGATGACATTAGCTGGTCTATTTGATAATATCAAAACAGCGCTTTCTGCCATAGCTACACACCACTTCGTTATTGTTTGAATCCCAGATTGCACCTTAAATGAAAGTACAATATGTGTATGATATGAAACAGCTGTTCGCTGAGTAATGAGTCCACAGTCACACAGGAAGTGTATGTAGGCCGACATGTTTTTAATCAAAGCTCATTTTCACCATGAAAATCATATTTTATGCAACACGGGAAAATGATGTAAGACTTTGGTCTTGTTTATTCAGCAACTTCTTTGCCCTGTAAGGAAGACAGAAAGAAAATAATCGGTGAGTATTAATAATGAACATGCAAAATATATGAATATATGTACAGTTAGAAATAATGTAATGGATGAAGCATTAAATGCTCAGTGTTAAGCTTTGACCTCTATACCAGGCGGTGTCAGAGGAAGGCCATAGAAATTGTCAAAGACTCCAGCCACCCTAGTCATAGACTGTTCTCTTTGCTACCACATGGCAAGCGGTACCGGAGCGCCAAGTCTAGGTTCAAGAGGCTTCTAAACAGCTTCTACCCCCAAGCCATAAGACTCCTGAACATCTAGTCAAATGGCCACCCAGACTATTTTTATTGCCCCCCGTCTTTTACGCTGCTGCTAATCTCTGTTATTATCTATGCATAGTCACTTTAATAACTCTACCTACATGTACATATTACCTCAACTAACCGGTGCCCCCGCACATTGACTATGTACCTGTACCCCTTGTATACAGTTTCGCTATTGTTATTTTACTGCTGCTCTTTAATTAATTATTCATATTCATATTTTTTAAAATGCATTGTTGGTTAGGAGCTTGTAAGTAATAATTTGACTGTAAGGTCTACACCTGTTGTATTCGGCTCATGTGACTAATAACATTTGATTTGATTTGGAGTTCCATTGCTTTCAAAAAGTCTTTATACCATGGTATATTTTCTCTTATTGGTAGATCCGGCCTTGTGTTTTAGGCTTGTCCAATAGGCATGAATGAAGCGTTTTCTGGGACTGGTATATCTTCTCTTACTGGTGTTCGATACGCCCATCTAGTGGTCTCTCAAGCTCCGTACTCACAATCTTGTGTTATTTATGCTGAGATGTTCACATTGTGTATGTAAATGCATAATTGATGATATTTCTCTGTCCGTATTGGTATATTTTGTATATAATCTAGATCATCCATTCTATTGTACTAGATACTGATTCATAGATTTTCTGATGTAGTTTCTTGCTTTCAATTATCCTTGAAAATAGAAGTCAGGTGTGTGTGCAGACTATTAACACTTATGGCCTGAAGCCGAAACGTTTCATTTTTGAAAAAAGTCTCCCATTAAATTGATTGTAATTTCTACTTTAAGTTATTTTCAATTGGATTACAGTGCTTGAACACAGTTTGATACCACATCTTAGTTGATGACTAGAGAACAAGGCAATTTATTCCACAGTTTTGTTTCTTTACACAGCATGGGGTTTACAATTGCAGTAAATTATTTCTTGATTTCCTAGGGCACCGTGATGTTCTAATAAACATCTTTATTTAGGTATTCAAGCCTTAGTTTTGAATGTATTTGTTTTCCCCACAGTGTGCAGGTCCCCAGCTCTTCCAGCTAAAATACACTTTACATGCCGTTCAACACGTTGGAGTCAGTCACCTGCCAAGACTCAAATCTGTCCCTTTGAGATCTGAGCTTTTGTTCTCCTGCTTTCTTCTTTCTCTTTCTTTCTTTCTTTCTTTCTTTCTTTCTTTCTTTCTTTCTTTCTTTCTCTTTCTTTCTTTCTTTCTTTCTTTCTTTCTTTCTTTCTTTCTTTTTGTTGCTTAAAAGGCAAAGAAACAACAACAACAACAACAAATAATGGCAGGTGATTTCACAGTTGAACAAAAGAGCAATTGAAGTCCAAGGCTATCCTACCGTGATGATGAATAACTAACTTTGATGAGATTAACCCAGGGACAGGTGTGGACTGGCAGGCTCTGTTTCTCTAGAACCAAACCTCTGCAACAAAATCCTCTCTACTCCACCATCTACTCTCCCCCATCCTCTCTTCTTCTCCTCTCTCCTTTCTTTCATCCCCATCTCTCCCCATTCCTCTTCTGACTCCTCTCTACGACGGAAGTGTGAGCATCCAAGGAAGAGAGAAAATATGTGGTGGATGTCTCCCCCTAGTGGTCGTTTATAATATAATCTTGTTCCAGTCCCATTGGCTGTGAGTGTATCTGTACACTGTCTGTGGTAAACATACCTGTAGAAGGAGATGATACTCGAGGACTCTCTGCATGGGGAGATAGATCAGTAGATCTCTGAGTAAACTTCCCATTGTTCACTCTCTTAGAACATAACTAGTTTGAATTTGCTCTGATTTCTTAATTGGACACTAGAGGGACCAAACACTTCAAATGACCCCGTAAGAGAAATCCTTCAGCAATCACCATTATAGTGTCTTCTTACCTCTAGCTTCAGATACAATCCAAAACAGCAATATCTCAACTTGGCTGCAATAGATTCCATTAATGAGTAACCTACAATTTGAAGGTGATCAGTATCATTATGGAGGGCAATTGAAGACAACATTAGGTTGCTAACATTGTGTTACAGCAAACTTTAAGGAATCAATGTGTTGTACTGTGTGTAAAACTATTAGATATAATGTAAATGGATGAATATGAATAAATACCTGTCCTTATAGGCGATGTAGATCTGGTAGAGGTTTAAGGTGTTCTTGTTGAGAATGGAGTCTTGCACCTCCACCATGAGACTCTTATGGACTTTCACCTTTCACTTGTTTTCCTACAGCACAGAGAAACCTGACCAGATGTTGCACATTACAACAAGTTTACAACTATTCTCTAACTTGAGTCTACTCCTTAGTTCCAGAGTAGAAATCTAATCCTGGACCAGGTGTTGAAGACACCCGTCGGCCACACTCTGTGCTCCGACTATCTGTCTCCCTCTCTACATGTGCCACTGTACTGTCAAGACTAATACAAATCCTTTAAAAAATGTTTTTTTTTATTTTATTTTTTATAATATGACTCTTGGTCTTCCTTTCCTTTGGCAGTCCTCATAAGAGCCAGTTTCATCATAGCTCTTGATGGTTTCTGTGACAGCACTTGAAGAAACTTTCAAATTCTTGAAATGTTCCGTATTGACTGACCTTAATGTCTTAAAGTAATGTTGGACTGTCGTTTCGCTTTTCTTATTTGAGCTGTTCTTGCCATAATATAGACTTGGTATTTTACCAAAGGGCCATCTTCTGTATCCCACCCCTACCTTGTCACAACACAACTGATTGGCTCAATCGTTAGTGGTGCTTTCGCTGAAAAGCATATTTGAAATCGAACACTTTGGTGGGATTAACAACAATATTAGATTAACAACAAGATTACAACAAGATTACCTTTAAAATGGTATAAGACACATGTATGACACATGTATGTCTGAGGGATTTTAATTATGAGATTTCTGTTGTTTGAATTTGGCGCCCTGCACTTTCACTGGCTGTTGTCAAATCATATCGGGAATGCAGCAATAAGAAGTTTCAAGGTCTTGCTCACATCGGCTACCGAGAGTGTTATTCCCAGAGCTGTTTGCTTTTCTAGTTAGAGCCTAATGTTAGGCAGTGTTGGCACTTTGTTCATTGTTGAACTTCTTATGGCTGCAATCCTGTTAACTTCTTTGATATAGGGGGCAGCATTTTCACCTTTGGATGAATTGCATGCCCATAGTGAACTGCCTCCTACTCTGTCCCAGATACTAATATATGCATATTATTATTACTATTGGATATGAAACACTCTGAAGTTTCTAAAACTGTTTGAATGATGTCTGTGAGTATAACAGAACTCATATGGCAGGCAAACACCTGAGAAAAAAATCCTAAAAGGTTGTTGGAAATCTGAGGTTTGTAGGAATCTGAGGTTTGTAGGTTTTCAACTCATCGCCCATCGAATACACAGTGGGATATGGGTCCGTTTGCACTTCCGACGGATTCCACTAGATATCAACAGTCTGTAGAACCTTGTTTGATGCTTCTAATGTGAAGTGGGGCCGAAGGAGACGGGAATGAGTAAGGTCTGTCATGAGCTGACCATGCTCTGAACATGCGCATTCACATGAGAGGGAGCTCTGTTCCATCGCACTTCTGAAGACAATGGAATTCTCCAGTTGGAACATTATTGAAGATTTATGTTAAAAACATCCTAAAGATTGATTCAATACATCGTTTGACATGTTTCTACTGACTGTTACGGAACTTTTTTGACATTTCATCTGCTTTTAGTGAACGCGCTTCATGACTTTCTATCCAATAGTGTTTTCTATCCAATAGTAATAAAAATATGCATATATTAGCAACTGGGACTGAGGAGCAGGCAGTTTACTCTGGGCACCTCTGGGCACCTTTTCATCCAAGCTACTCAATACTGCCCCTGCAGCCATAAGAAGTTTACTAGCTCACTTCAGCTGGCTGGCTAGTTAGCTAACTAGTTTTATAGTTATACACTGTCATGTTAGCAGCCTTTTATACTGGTGCCTCGTGCTGATGCACTGTATCCCACAGGGTATCACGCCCTGGCCTTAGTATTCTTTGTTTTCTTTATCATTTTAGTTAGGTCAGGGTGTGACATGGGTAATTTATGTGGGTTTTGTAGTGTCCAGGGTGATTGTAAGGTTTAGGGGGTTTATTTAGAGTAGTGTGTTTATGTTTAGTAGAGTTGTCTAGCTGTGTCTATGTTGTGTGTAGTTGTCTAGGAAAGTCTATGGTTGCCTGAATGGGTTCCCAATTAGAGACAGCTGGTTTCTGTTGTCTCTGATTGGGAGCCATATTTAAGGTAGCCATAGGCTTTAGTTTGTCGTGGGTAATTGTCTATGTCTGAACGTTTGTAGCCTGTGTATGTGCACTACGTTTATAGCTTCACGGTCATTTGTTGTTTTGTTAGTTTGTAAGTGTTTTGTTTCGTTTTGCCTTCTTCTATAATAAAAGAAGATGGCTTATTTTCCACATGCTGCGTTTTGGTCCGTCTCACTCCCACGCGATCGTGACACAGGGCTAGTTTTATAGTTATACACTGTCATGGTTCTATTAGCAGCTGATGCTTTGCTAAACGAGACTTGAACATTACGTGAAAGTTGTTATTGTGTTCATGGCTGAGATTCAAATAAGGAATTGTGTTTTGGTATTTTGTGTAAGGTCAATTATATTTTCTTATTTAGTGAAAATTCAATCAGAGATTAATTTCCTATTTATGTAAAGTTATTTGATTTATGAATATTCATTAATTAAACTTTTGATTATTTAAAGTTGATACATTTAAATCATTCTCCCGGTTGCTTCCCTTTTCCACTGCATTTCAGATTACTATACTATAGTGATTTCTCTAGAAACCTAGGACAAACTGTTTTAAAGGAGGCCTGGGTAAGGCCACAATGTCATCAATATGCTAATTTTGATTATTTCTCGATTATTATTATTTATTTATTCTTTTAGATCCACATTTGTTATATATGTCGACATCCTCCATCAGTTTACTGAGAACATGAAGCAAACTGATTGGGTGGCTGTTAGAGCCAGTAAAGGGTGCTTTACAATTTATAGTGGAAGTAAAGTTTTTTTTAATTTTTAAACAACGCCTCTCTTTCTCACCTAGTTGTTTTGTTCATGTCAACGTTTTAAATGTACTGTCTGTCAATTGTAAAGTTTTTTTCTCAAAAAAATGTCTTTGTTATCTGTCAGACAGGGGGGAAGGGGGGAAGACTAGCTGTTGCCACTTGGCTAATGAGAATCCCAATCAATCCTAAAGGTCTATGAATTTGATAGTAGTTACATTTCTCCAGCCTCATCCCTCAGCTGTTTACAAAAAACAGGAGAAACCTTAAGTTTGTTGGGGTGACCACATCGTTATTGTTGGAATCCCAGATTGCACCTTAAATGAAAGTACAATATGTGTATGATATGAAACAGCTGTTCGCTGAGTAATGAGTCCACAGTCACACAGGAAGTGTATGTAGGCCGACATGTTTTTAATCAAAGCTCATTTTCACCATGAAAATCATATTTTATGCAACACGGGAAAATGATGTAAGACTTTGGTCTTGTTTATTCAGCAACTTCTTTGCCCTGTAAGGAAGACAGAAATAAAATAATGGGTGAGTATTAATAATGAACATGCTAACTATATGAATATATGTACAGTTAGAAATAATGTAATGGATGAAGCATTAAATGCTCAGTGTTAAGCTTTGATTTTCAATTTTGAAGAACCATCTTAGTTTGAATTCATCTATCTCTACCTGAAATGTGCTTCTTATAGATCTTAAATACATTTTAGTGAGTGTAAAAGGTCAGTATTGACCTCTGAGAAGACTATATCATAGGTGGTGTTGATGTGGCCATATCTGAACATGAGTCAGGTATAGGTTTAGCAGCAGCTCTGTACCTTTCCAGTGTCGCGGGTCTTGGCTCTGAGCTTGTTGACTTGAGACTCAGCGATGTCAGCACGCTCCTCAGCCTCCTCCAGCTCATGCTGAACCTTTCTGAACTTAGACATGTGGCCGTTGGCTTGTTCCTCCTGGGTGAAGAAAAGAGAAGGAGAGTGTAAAATCAGCATTCAATGTTTGAAGCTTCAGGTAGCAAATTAATATAATTATTTCTTGAGGTATTTTAAACTACTTTTTTTGTTGTTGACAGATTTAGGATAGTATATAGGGAGATAGATGATCCAGCAGAGAGAATGAGTGGTGAAATGGGGGATCAAACCACTGCTTCCAGGGGCTTTCAGTGTCTAAAATAAGTATTCACCCACCTTGGATTTCTTAACATTTTATTGTTACAAATTAAAATTAAAATGGATTTAAATTCGTTTTTTTGTCAACGATCTACAAAACATACTCTGTAAAAGTAGAAGAACAAGTTAAAAAAAAACATTTGTATTAATAAAAAATAAAACTATATCAGGACTAGATAGGTATTGACCCGCCAAGGTCAATACATGTTATAAACATCTTTAGCTGTGTCTTTATAGGTAAATCTCTGGATTGTGCAATATTTTTAATAATTCTTCAAGATCTGTCGATTTGGATGTTGATCATTGCTAGACAGACATTTTTAGTTCTCATAATTTTCCAAGCAGTTATAAGTCAAAATCCAAACGCTACCCACAGTTAATACGGAGCCACAGATAGCCAAGCAGTTAAGAACGTACGGCCAGTAATCGAAAGGTTGCTGGTTTGAAACCCCCTAGACGACTAGGTGAAAGTCTGCCAGTGTTCCCTTGAGCAAGGCACCTAACCCTAATTGCTCTGGATGAGTGTGTCTGTTTAAAGAATGTGTTTGTTGTGAGTAGTTGTATTTGTCTGTAAGCTATTTTATCTTCATTTACAGGCTGTTAAAAATGTTTTTTAGTTGAGTGTATCAACTGACGGCCCGTACAGGTTCGGAACGATAGACTCGTTTTTTGTTTTGCTTTTGTAGCCTCTTTTAGCGATCAATATGGCTGTAAGCAGAAGCCTGGCTTTGACGTTTCTGTTTTACTCTACAAGTCAAAGTTTATCCCCCACTCCCGTTCCACCTACACCGAAAGAAGTGGATGGCGAATGGGATGGAAATCTTCCCATTCACAGTGTGAATTTCAGCCTTGAACAACTTTAGCGACAACTGATATCACCGTTCCTCCTCTCCTTTCGTTTCTTTACTAGGCCACTCCGGAACGTTCACTGTCTTCTTGGTATGAAACTCCAGTGTAGATATGTCCTTGTTTAAGGTTATTGTCAGCTGAACGGTTAATTTCTCTCCCAGTGTCTGGTGAAAAGCAGACTGAATCTGTTTTTCTCTAGGATTTTGTCTGTGTTTATGTACATTCCGTTTTTTTTCATCCTGAAAAACTCCCCAGTACTTGCCGATGAAAAGCATACCCGTAAAATGTTTATTCCTTTGCCATTTTTTTGGACCTATTTACCAATCAGTGCTCCTCTTTGCGAGGCATTGGTTAAAGCCTAAACTAAACTGTATGGATATTAAGTTTTGTAATGTCTACAAGGGGAAAAAATATGTTTATCAATGTATAATGACTAAGTATGTGACTCACCGCCTCCTCAGCCTGCCTCTTGTAGGCCTTGACTTTCATCTGCAGCTTATCTACCAGGTCCTGAAGTCTGGCAACGTTCTTCTTATCCTCCTCGGTCTGTGGGACAAGATCAAAGAATCAATGGCCAATAGTTTTATACACAAAACTGTCTGTGTTAGTGTCAAGATTGGGACGAAGGTACTTTCTGTTACCTGGTAGGTGAGCTCCTTGACTCTGCGCTCATACTTTCGGACTCCCTTGACTGCATCTACACCTCTTCTCTGCTCAGCCTCCACCTCAGTCTCGAGCTCACGCACCTTTGTGAGAGAAAGTCATTACACAATGCTCCTGTGTATTTGTATGATTAAATACATTTCCAGCAATCAGTCTTTCAATCCACCTTAATCCACCCTGCTGTTAACTCACCCTGGACTCCAGTTTCTGGAGCTGCTTCTTGCCTCCCTTCATGGCCAGGTTCTCAGCCTCATCCAGGCGGTGCTGCAGGTCCTTCACTGTGACCTCCAGGTTCTTCTTCATCCTCTCCAGGTGAGAGCTGGTGTCCTGCTCCTTCTTCAGCTCCTCAGCCATCATGGCCGCCTGGAATCGTAGTTTGTTTCATTTATGCACCAATTGGCACCAATCGTAACATCCCTCTGAGATCTTTGTTGTGGTAAACAATCCCAGCTACCATTGGCCCATGGATACAAATGAAGTGAATGTAATTGAATAGATCATAAGGACTCACATCAGTGATGGCCTTCTTGGCTTTCTCCTCTGCATTCCTGGCCTCCTGGACAATGTCTTCCACCTCTCCCTGCACCTGCACCAGGTCAGACTCCAGCTTCTTCTTGGAGTTCAGAAGGCTGGTGTTCTGGAGGAGGTAAAACCATTTTTTTGATTCTCAAGAGAACTTTCAAGTGACAAGGCAGAAATGGTATGCCTGGCTGAGTTTCATTAGAAATTGCTTTTGACCCATACCTGGGAGTGCAGCAGTCCAACACGCTCGCTGGCGTCTACCAGCTCAGTCTCAGCCACTTTGCGGCCTCTCTCTGTCTGCTCTAGAGCAACTCTCAGCTCCTCGATTTCAGCCACCATCAGACCGTTCCTGCGCTCCACCATGGCTGCCTGCTCCTTCATATCATCTGCGGCACGAACAGCGTCATCAAGGTGCAATTGGGCATCCTGGGGTTCACAATGACATGGTTTCATTAGGAAGTGTGGAAGTAGAGGTGATTGGGTCATTGATATAAATGCTCCTTGGTAAGAATATCCCCAAAATCTCTGCCTTTCTACACTATATTAGTCAACTCTATGTCTACTCTTCTCTGTTCTATTATTTTCTACAGATTCACCAACAAATCTCTCCCCAGTCCCTTTACCTTGAGCTGTCCCTGGACGTTCCTCAGCTGTTTCTGGGCCTCAGCGGCCTGCCTGTTGGAGTGGCTCAGCTGGACCTCCATCTCGTTCAGGTCTCCCTCCATCTTCTTCTTCACCCTCAGGGCATCATTCCTGCTCCTGATCTCAGAGTCCAGGGTGCTCTGCATGGAGTCCACCATCCTCTGGCTGTTCCTCTTGATCTGCTCCATTTCCTCGTCCTTCTCAGCCAGCTTCCTGTCCACCTCACCCTTGATTTGGTTCAGCTCCAGCTGCACTCTCAGAATCTTGGATTCCTCGTGCTCCAGTGTTCCCTGGACAAAGAGATGCAGTCAGGCGAATTGTGTTCAATACATATGGATGTGTTTAACACAAGGAATTCAATATATATGAGTACAATAAACACAAATACAGGGATCGTGGGACTGTAGCTGGAGTTGCCTAGTGTACCACTTTAGTTGTATTGTTTGTATATCGTATTTTACATTTGTGTGACTGTCCTTGTCTATCAGTGTTTTGTTACTTGTCGTGTTTTGTGTGGACCCCTGGAAGAGTAGCTGATGCTTCTGCAAAAGCTCATGGGGATCCAAATGATCAAATTAACACTGCTTATCCCATCGAAGAGCTGTAGCTGTAGTTTGTACCTCAGCCTCCTCCAGAGCGGTCTGGATCTCAGACTTCTCTGTCTCCACGGTCTTCTTGGCCTTCTCCAACTCATGGATGTTCTTGCCAGTCTCTCCGATCTGCTCAGTCAGGTCACCAATCTCCTCTGCACACAAACACAGGAGCAGTTTAGACTTGGGAGATTTTCAGTGGGTATTGCCAATACACTGAAGTTGACAGTGAATTATAATAATTATTGCGGCCGAGTTCTCTGCCATCCAGGACCTCTATACCAGCCGGTGTCAGGGAAGGCCCCAAAAAGTGTCAAAGACTCCAGCCACCCAATTCATAGACTGTTCTCTCTGCTACCTCACGGCAAGCTAAACGATGCAGCAAGTCAGGAACAGACAGGAACCTGAACAGCTTCTACCCCCAAGCCATAGGACTGCTAAATAGTTAGTCTGGGTAGCTATTGGTTACTATGTAACTATCTGTCTCTTTTTGCATTAAATCACCACGTGTTGCTGTTACTGTTTGTCTATGGTGTTGCCTAGTTACTTTATGCCTAACTGTATGTACGTATCTACCTCAATTACCTCGTACCCCTGCACATCGACTCGGTACTGATATCTTGTGTATAGAGCCAAGTTATCGTTACTCATTGTGTATTTCTTCCTCGTGTTATTATTTCTCTATTTCCTTGTTTTCTCGCTGCATTGTTGGGAAGAGCCATAAGCGCCTGTTGTTTACGAAGCATGTGACAAATACAATTTAATTTGATTCATGAATTAATCAGCACTTCACAGGGTCTTGCAAATATAATTGCCCCCACTGCTTTGGGTTGTTCAAAGTGATACCAATTATAAGTTGAAAAAAATTGAAATGTTAATTACACTAGTTCAACATGAGCTCAATAGAACTGCTGTCAAATGCTCACGTTGCAGGTTCTTGTTCTCTCTCTTCAGAGTCTCCAGATGATCCAGAGCCTCCTCGTACGAGTTCTTCATCTTGAAGAGTTCAGTGCTCATAGAGCGAACCTCCTTCTGAGCTCCTTCCAGCTCAGCCTGACCCTCCTCATACTTCTGCTTCCACTCTGCCAGAACCTGGGGAAATCCATGGGATTTTCATTAGGTCTTGATGAAGAGATGGAATAAGAAATATGCTACAATTATGCTACATTTGATCACACAGCAGACAGAACATATCACTCTAGGTTGAGGATTATTAATGTTCACCTTGTCAAAGTTCCTCTGCTTCTTGTCGAGGTTGGCGGCCATTGCATTGGCTCGCTCAACGTCAATCATGAGGTCCTCCACCTCTCCCTGCAGCCTCTGCTTGGTCTTCTCCAGGGAGGCGCACTTGGAGTTGGTCGCCTCAATGGTCTCCTCAGCCTCCTGCAGACGCTGGGCCAGTTTCTTCCTGTTGGACGACAGAGGGTTTACAAATCAACGTAATTTTTTTTTTAGAATCCCCTACCACTCACTATCTTCACCCTATATTTGAGTTTTGCTGTTCCGTGTGACTCACTTGGACTCCTCCAGCTCTTCTGTGCGCTGGATAGCATCAGTTTCATACTTAGTTCTCCACTGAGCCACCTCACAGTTTGCCTTGGACATGCCACGTTGTAGCTCTGCCTTGGCCTCTTGCTCCTCCTCAAACTGCTCCCTCAGGAGGTCACAGTCATGGCGGGCAGACTGGACACCGTGGGCCAGTGCGTTTTTAGCCTTTGCGAGAGAAAGAGAGAAATACAAAGACTAAGAGAGATAGTAACACAAATGACAGTGGAAGTCTCTGAGGGTGGCCTAGTCACCGTCTCTATCAGGGGTGGGCAATCATTTTGTCTCGAGGGCCACATTGGGATTTCAAAATTCCCTTACCTTGACCTCCTCTTCAATCTGCCTCTTCAGCTCCTCAACCTGCTGGGTGAAGGCCTGTTTGCCTCTGGTCAGCTGAGACACCAGGGATTCCTTCTCCTCCAGCTGGCGGCCAAACTCACCTGCAGGGACAGAGGGACATCTTGTTAATAGGGTCTTTGTTCTCTAAGATTGAACATGTATTTCAAGGTAACGTAGGGCAATGTTGTTGTTAAATAGTTGGGTTTGGTAGGTTAGTTTCTAAATGTAATCCATTACAGTTGCTAGTTACCTATCAAATTGTAATCAGTAACGTAACTTTTGGATGACCCAAACTCAGTAATGTAATCTGATTACTTTACGTTACTTTTGGATTACTTTCCCATTAAGAGGCATTAGAAGCAGACAAAAAGCATCCATCAAACCCATTTGGTGTGTCATCATAGTGGTCTCTGAATTGTGGTCAGACTCGCTCAGGTGGAACTAACAAACTTGCTAGAAATCTAAATGAAGTCAATGTATTTTTTGCCAAACATCATTTCTCAATTTAAAAGTAATCAAATAAGTAATCATCTAGTTTTTCAAAAGCATTAGTAATCTGAATAAAATATTTTTTCTGATAATGTAACAAAGTGCTTTAAAGAGCGATCATTACAGTTTAAGTCAGAACAGTAGAAACTATGTGGACTGGACTACATGGATACAGCCCCCAATACATGTTATTGTGTTTTACTGAAGAAAGAATTGGTTTGTTGTTCATTGTTGATGATGGTACCATTTTCTGTCAGGAGTCTGGCCCTCTGTCCACTGATGTCGTTGATCTGGCGAACATTCTCATCATTCTTAGTCTTGATCTCGCTCAGCTGGTCCTCAAGAGTACGGCACATCTTCTCCAGATTGCCCTGTTAGTGAGACATGTACCATCATTACTTTATATATGGGACTCCTGTCAACTTCAGTTCACTTAAATGGTAATGCAGTTGACTCTCCTCAACAGTGCTTGACCAAAACATCACTACTCACCTTAGCCTTGGCGACGGCCTCCATGTTGCTGGAGAGGTCATCAATCTCCATCTTGTACTCACTCTTCTCCTTCTCCAGCTTCTGCTTGACGCGCTGCAGGTTGTCGATCTGCTCCCCGAGCTCAGCCACACTGTCGGCCTGCTTCTTGCGCAGAGCGGCGGCTGTGGACTCATGCTGCAGGGTGGACTCTTCAAGATCACGACGCAGCTTCTGGAACTCAGCCTCGCGCTTCTTGTTCATCTCAATCTGAGCAGCAGTGGCGCCTCCGGCCTCCTCCAGCCTCTCGCTGATTTCCTCAAGTTCTCTGGAGAGATCGGCTCTCTGCTTCTCAACCTTGGCCCTGGCAGCACGCTCAGCTTCAATTTCCTCCTCCAGCTCCTCAATACGGGCCTAGAACAGGGGGCAGGAGCACGGTTGATGAATACTACAATACAGAAAACAATAATAGTATACATTTTTTTTTAAATGTGTTCATACAAAACCAGTTACACTAATATATTCAGTAGATGGCGTCCCATGCAGGAACCAAAACCACAACGGTAAGAAACCACATCTTCCAATCTACTGACTCACCAGCAAAAAATGTGTGCTACCAGAATGTTTTTTTAGGAAATGTTTCAGCTGTGTGCTTTCCTGTACTGGAGCTGAGGTCCTGTACTGTACCTGGAGTTCCTT
This sequence comes from Salvelinus fontinalis, assembly GCF_029448725.1. Lineage (NCBI taxonomy): Eukaryota > Metazoa > Chordata > Actinopteri > Salmoniformes > Salmonidae > Salvelinus > Salvelinus fontinalis. Next base: position 998,484 of record NC_074690.1, read on the forward strand.
GATCTTCTTCTGTAGCTGAGCTCCCAGAGACTGCTCATCGTCAATTTTACTGAGGAGCTGGGATGTCTCAAACTCCTTCCTAAGAAACACAAACACATCGATTGCAAAGTTGGTTTCGGTTCGATTGAGTAAAGAGAGAGTATCATGTAAATGCTAATTCATAATTACAAGAATTAGTCAAGAACAACCATTATTGTCAATATGGCAGGTATTGTTTGTTTACTTCTTGATTTTCTCATCAGACTGCTGCTTGTCATTCTCCAGGTCCATTATGGACTCCTGGGCCAGTTTCAGATCTCCCTCCAGCTTTCTCTTGGCTCTCTCAAGGTCCATACGGACCTTCTTCTCTTGCTCCAAAGAACCCTCAAGCTACAAGATAAAAACACACATGTATTGTTCAAATCTAAACAACAGAAGATAATAACATCTTACATACTATCATTACCAAAATGTCAAACTCCACTCACGTCGTCCACTTGCTGTTCCAGCTTGGTCTTGGCCTTGGTCAGAGTGTTGACTTTGTCCTCCTCTGACTGCAGGTCGTCCAGTGTCTGCTGGTGGGCCTCTTGGAGGGCTTTCTTCTCCTTGGTCAGCTTAGCAACGCTCTCATCCAAAGACGCCATCTCCTCTGTCAGGTTTTTAACCTGAAAACGGCCACAACAAAATGTGTCTTTGTTCACTTCACCATAAAGGGGAGATTTAGTTTCAGATGTATTGCATTCATTTAATTCAGATTAGGTTAGTACTGTTCTATAGATTCAACACTAGGTGGCAGTGTACTGAATGGAAGTCATAAACAAGTAGGAGCAGAACATGCAATGAATGTGGGGAGTACCACTATTTTGTGTCTTAATTTTTCCTGCACTCACAATACATCTGGAATTCTATTTCTGTTGAGCTATGTTTTGAGTTGATGATGGTTTGGGTTAGACTGTCTATGATAAGACACAAGACCTTGTTTTCAGTGGCATGCTTCTCCTTCTCCACTTTGGCCAGGGTGAGCTCCAGGTCATCAATGTCCTTCTTCAGCTCAGAACACTCATCCTCCAGCTTCCTCTTCTTGGCAGTCAACTCAGCATTCATCTCCTCCTCATCCTCCAGCCTCTCAGCCGTCTCTTTGAGTTTGGCCTCCAGCTGGATCTTGCTCTTGATGAGCCCCTCACACCTTTCCTCAGCATCGTTCAGATTCTCTGATTCCTGATTTCAGAACAGGAGAAAAATCATCCTCCTCACTTTGTTTATCAAAATATAGATTTGATTTAGTCAAAAAAAGTCTAAACAAATCAATATAAATAATAAAAAAATTATTAAATGTGTGCTCGTTTGTGTATTCATGTGTATAAAAATATGATCTTATGAGGATCATTTCTCACTCACAGATGCAACTTGGAGTGCCAGGTCGTTCTTCTCTTGCAGCACGGACACCATCTTCTCCTCCAACTCCTTCTTCTTGGCCAGAGCCTTGGCCAGGTCTGTCTTCATCTTGTCGAAGTTCTCCTTCATGTTGGCCAGCTCCTTCTCGGTTTCAGCGCTCTTCAGCAGGGGCTTGATCTTGAAGTACACCTTCATCCATGGCCAGGTTTTCACATTCATGAATGAACGGATGTTGTACTGGACGGTGAAGATGGCATCTCTGGTCGACAGAGAGGATAGAGTGGCATGGTGAGTGACATGCTTAAAGCTACATTCTGGGATTTGATGAACAAGAACCCCCCCCCCCCTAACACTTTGTGTATACAGCTGAGGAACGGGGCTAAGGAAATGGAAGAACTCTTAAATTCATAGACAGAGTTCTAGATGCAAGGACTGACAGGTCATGCTTAAAATCAGGAGATATTTTATGTTATTTAAGAATGAATGGGTAAATATCACCAATGTAAATGACAACTGAACAGCTTTGCCAAATCCCAAACTGCAGCACTAATAGAGCATTTTAAGACCTACGTTCTCATTGTGATCAACTCACAGCATTTACAGTATGTGATCATCATGCATTACATACAGCAGGTCCACAGAAAGCTTTGCCAAGATGTCTACTCTTCCTCACCTCCTCTCCATCATCTTGGTGAACTCTTTTCTCATGAGGAATCCACGGCTGAGAGCCTGGACCATGCCGACCAGAACGGCCAGCTTCTCATCTCTCATCTCCTCCAGGACACCCAGCAGACCGGCTTTGAAGAACACCTGAGACACAGGTAAACATGGCCGTTGGAACCCCAGTCAGATGGTGACAGATAGAAAGGGTTGGATCAAAACAGGGGAACAACACCACTAGATTCATTTGAACATAAACATTGCAATGCTAACAAACAAACCACGGGATAGCTTGTTTAAAAGTTGTAAGTTCTTGCAGAGTTGTAGATGAATAATGTACACAGATACAGATAACTGAAGCCATACCACTCTAACTCAATGCACATGATAATGAGTTGAGTTTATATACTTGTATGAATTTGAAGAAAACAATTGTTCAATGTTTTTCCACCTTTTTCATAAGTTTAAAGGTCAATCAGCAGTTGCAGCATTAACAAAGTTTCCTCCCCGCCCCTTTTTCAGTTAAAAAGAGAAGGAGGGGCCTGGAGATATGTAACCACTTTCAAATAGACAGAGCTATTGATGCAAGGACTGACCATCTATGCTATTACATGATAGGTTGAACCATGTTTTGAGGCTATACAGTGTTAGTTTACATTTACTTAGTTTACAGACCATTGGAGTAAAACAAGCATTGGGTTCTACAGCTGAACTAAGCTCATGAGGCATTTCTAAGTTATATTCTTCCAGAATCAATGGGTACAAATCATTAATGTATCATTCAGAAAATGGATGCAACTGCAGATTGACCCTTTAAATGAAGAAGAAAGAATGAAAGGATGGATAAACCAACTGGACAGATTTTATTTTATTTATTTTTATTTATTTTTATTTCACCTTTATTTAACCAGGTAGGCTAGTTGAGAACAAGTTCTCATTTGCAACTGCGACCTGGCCAAGATAAAGCATAGCAGTGTGAACAGACAACAACACAGAGTTACACATGGAATAACAATAAACAATGTTGAATGGTTCATGTTTAAATCATCATTGAAGTTGTGTTTGGATGTCAGCTTTTGCTGGAGTTATTTGACTGACCTTGGTGTGTCCAAACTTGTAATCGTCGTGATTTATATCAATGGACCCAAGCAGCTTCTCAGAAGCCTTCTTGTTGTCCATGAACTGGCCCTCGGGGATGACACTGGCATTCAGTACTTTGTACCTGAATGAGGAAACAGTTTTAACATATTTCAAGTTGTAATGGGTTGGTTATATTACATGAAAGCTAAGCCTATTCTGATGCTGGGATTGCCCTTGGAGAATTGTGTGGTTGTGTGTGTGTTGTATGTTGTGTGTGTTGTGTGTTGTGTGTGTGTGTGTGTGTGTGTGTGTGTGTGTGTGTGTGTGTGTACCTCTGCTTGAAGTCAGCATAGATGATTCTGCTGGGGAAGCCCTTTCTGCAGATCCTGATCCCCTCCAGAACACCATTACACCTGAGCTGGTGGATAACCAGGAAGTTCTCCATCAGACCTGGAAAAACAAACCAAGTCTCTTTAATACTTATTAACAGACTAAAGGATTGGGCTTGTTAAGGTTACTCATACTGTATAGATAAAATGTAATAATTCAAGTCAATATTTCTTGTACCTGGAGTCTTTGACTCGTTGGGGATCAGGCAGCGTACAAAGTGAGGATGAGTGCTCCTCAAGTTGGTCATCAGCTTTTGTAAGTTCTCCTGGAAGAGGATTACAAACCATGTTCTCAGAAATCATTTATGATAATCAATGCCCCTTTTGGAGGACTGAATATAGACATTTCAATAGCTCACCCTGAACTGGGAGGACACAGTCTGCATGGAACCACCCTTCTTCTTGCCTCCTTTCTTGGTTGTATCTGTTCAAATGTGGATAAGTTAAAGATCATTAGAAATTAGAGAATCAAATGCAAATGCTGCCAATGAGACTGTGCAAAATTACACCTATTGAATGAGTAAATTATCCCAGTGAATAACCCTGATAAATTGTGATACATTCAAAGAATTTAAAGCATTCGTCACCAACAGGTCGATCGGGATTTTGAACCGTTTCATGTCTGAAGGTAGAGAGCAAATCAACTACACGTATAGGCCTACCACTGGCCAATCAGAAAGCTCAGATCACCGTGCATGCACAGTTTCCTCGAGCCATAGATTGTAAAAAGAAGAATCTGAAGCACAACAAAGTTGCTACTTTGAGATGTAAAACCGATTGAAACCATGACTAGACAGAGACTCAACGAATACAGCAGAGAGATGCTCTTTTAATGAGTAAGTTCATGTTTAAGTTGTTATTCAACACTTTGTTCAACACTTTTATGAGGCATAACATGTGCGTTCTCCCTACTTCCACTCGTGCTACAACCAGCACTGCAGCTGTAATGAATGAATACAACCAGCACTGCAGCTGTAATGAATGAGTACAACCAGCACTGCAGCTGTAATGAATGACTACAACCAGCACTGCAGCTGTAATGAATGAGGACAACCAGCACTGCAGCTGTAATGAATGACTACAACCAGCACTGCAGCAGTAATGAATGACTACAACCAGCACTGCAGCTGTAATGAATGAGTACAACCAGCACTGCAGCTGTAATGAATGAGTACAACCAGCACTGCAGCTGTAATGAATGACTACAACCAGCACTGCAGCTGTAATGAATGAGGACAACCAGCACTGCAGCTGTAATGAATGACTACAACCAGCACTGCAGCTGTAATGAATGAGGACAACCAGCACTGCAGCTGTAATGAATGACTACAACCAGCACTGCAGCTGTAATGAATGACTACAACCAGCACTGCAGCTGTAATGAATGAATATAAACTGCACTGCAGCTGTAATGAATGAGTACAACCAGCACTGCAGCTGTAATGAATGTCTACAACCAGCACTGCAGCTGTAATGAATGACTACAACCAGCACTGCAGCTGTAATGAATGACTACAACCAGCACTGCAGCTGTAATGAATGAATACAACCAGCACTGCAGCTGTAATGAATGAATATAAACTGCACTGCAGCTGTAATGAATGAGTACAACCAGCACTGCAGCTGTAATGAATGACTACAACCAGCACTGCAGCTGTAATGAATGAGTACAACCAGCACTGCAGCTGTAATGAATGTCTACAACCAGCACTGCAGCTGTAATGAATGACTACAACCAGCACTGCAGCTGTAATGAATGTCTACAACCAGCACTGCAGCTGTAATGAAGGAATACAACCAGCACTGCAGCTGTAATGAATGAATATAAACTGCACTGCAGCTGTAATGAATGACTACAACCAGCACTGCAGCTGTAATGAATGTCTACAACCAGCACTGCAGCTGTAATGAAGGAATACAACCAGCACTGCAGCTGTAATGAATGAGTACAACCAGCACTGTAGCTGTAATGAATGAATACAACCAGCACTGCAGCTGTAATGAATGAATATAAACTGCACTGCAGCTGTAATGAATGACTACAACCAGCACTGCAGCTGTAATGAATGTCTACAACCAGCACTGCAGCTGTAATGAAGGAATACAACCAGCACTGCAGCTGTAATGAATGTCTACAACCAGCACTGCAGCTGTAATGAATGAGTACAACCAGCACTGCAGCTGTAATGAATGAGTACAACCAGCACTGCAGCTGTAATGAAGGACTACAACCAGCACTGCAGCTGTAATGAATGACTACAACCAGCACTGCAGCTGTAATGAATGAATACAACCAGCACTGCAGCTGTAATGAATGAACACAACCAGCACTGCAGCTGTAATGAATGAATACAACCAGCACTGCAGCTGTAATGAATGACTACAACCAGCACTGCAGCTGTAATGAATGAGTACAACCAGCACTGCAGCTGTAATGAATGAGGACAACCAGCACTGCAGCTGTAATGAATGAATATAAACTGCACTGCAGCTGTAATGAATGAATATAAACTGCACTGCAGCTGTAATGAATGAGTACAACCAGCACTGCAGCTGTAATGAATGTCTACAACCAGCACTGCAGCTGTAATGAATGACTACAACCAGCACTGCAGCTGTAATGAATGAGTACAACCAACACTGCAGCTGTAATGAATGAGTACAACCAACACTGCAGCTGTAATGAAGGAATACAACCAGCACTGCAGCTGTAATGAATGAGTACAACCAGCACTGCAGCTGTAATGAAGGAATACAACCAGCACTGCAGCTGTAATGAATGAGTACAACCAACACTGCAGCTGTAATGAAGGAATACAACCAGCACTGCAGCTGTAATGAATGAGTACAACCAGCACTGCAGCTGTAATGAATGACTACAACCAGCACTGCAGCTGTAATGAATGAGGACAACCAGCACTGCAGCTGTAATGAATGAATATAAACTGCACTGCAGCTGTAATGAATGAATATAAACTGCACTGCAGCTGTAATGAATGACTACAACCAGCACTGCAGCTGTAATGAATGTCTACAACCAGCACTGCAGCTGTAATGAATGAGTACAACCAACACTGCAGCTGTAATGAATGAGGACAACCAGCACTGCAGCTGTAATGAATGAGGACAACCAGCACTGCAGCTGTAATGAATGAGGACAACCAGCACTGCAGCTGTAATGAATGAGGACAACCAGCACTGCAGCTGTAATGAATGAGGACAACCAGCACTGCAGCTGTAATGAATGAGGACAACCAGCACTGCAGCTGTAATGAATGAGGACAACCAGCACTGCAGCTGTAATGAATGACTACAACCAGCACTGCAGCTGTAATGAATGAGGACAACCAGCACTGCAGCTGTAATGAATGACTACAACCTGTAATGAATGAGTACAACCAGCACTGCAGCTGTAATGAATGAGGACAACCAGCACTGCAGCTGTAATGAATGTCTACAACCAGCACTGCAGCTGTAATGAATGAGGACAACCAGCACTGCAGCTGTAATGAATGACAACAACCAGCACTGCAGCTGTAATGAATGACTACAACCAGCACTGCAGCTGTAATGAATGACTACAACCAGCACTGCAGCTGTAATGAATGAGGACAACCAGCACTGCAGCTGTAATGAATGACTACAACCAGCACTGCAGCTGTAATGAATGAGTACAACCAGCACTGCAGCTGTAATGAATGACTACAACCAGCACTGCAGCTGTAATGAATGACTACAACCAGCACTGCAGCTGTAATGAAGGAATACAACCAGCACTGCAGCTGTAATGAATGAGTACAACCAACACTGCAGCTGTAATGAAGGAATACAACCAGCACTGCAGCTGTAATGAATGAGTACAACCAGCACTGCAGCTGTAATGAATGACTACAACCAGCACTGCAGCTGTAATGAATGAGGACAACCAGCACTGCAGCTGTAATTAATGAATATAAACTGCACTGCAGCTGTAATGAATGAATATAAACTGCACTGCAGCTGTAATGAATGACTACAACCAGCACTGCAGCTGTAATGAATGTCTACAACCAGCACTGCAGCTGTAATGAATGAGTACAACCAACACTGCAGCTGTAATGAATGAGGACAACCAGCACTGCAGCTGTAATGAATGAGGACAACCAGCACTGCAGCTGTAATGAATGAGGACAACCAGCACTGCAGCTGTAATGAATGAGGACAACCAGCACTGCAGCTGTAATGAATGAGGACAACCAGCACTGCAGCTGTAATGAATGAGGACAACCAGCACTGCAGCTGTAATGAATGAGGACAACCAGCACTGCAGCTGTAATGAATGACTACAACCAGCACTGCAGCTGTAATGAATGAGGACAACCAGCACTGCAGCTGTAATGAATGACTACAACCAGCACTGCAGCTGTAATGAATGAGTACAACCAGCACTGCAGCTGTAATGAATGAGGACAACCAGCACTGCAGCTGTAATGAATGTCTACAACCAGCACTGCAGCTGTAATGAATGAGGACAACCAGCACTGCAGCTGTAATGAATGACAACAACCAGCACTGCAGCTGTAATGAATGACTACAACCAGCACTGCAGCTGTAATGAATGACTACAACCAGCACTGCAGCTGTAATGAATGAGGACAACCAGCACTGCAGCTGTAATGAATGACTACAACCAGCACTGCAGCTGTAATGAATGAGTACAACCAGCACTGCAGCTGTAATGAATGACTACAACCAGCACTGCAGCTGTAATGAATGACTACAACCAGCACTGCAGCTGTAATGAATGACTACAACCAGCACTGCAGCTGTAATGAATGAGGACAACCAGCACTGCAGCTGTAATGAAGGACTACAACCAGCACTGCAGCTGTAATGAATGACTACAACCAGCACTGCAGCTGTAATGAATGACTACAACCAGCACTGCAGCTGTAATGAATGACTACAACCAGCACTGCAGCTGTAATGAATGAGTACAACCAGCACTGCAGCTGTAATGAATGAGTAGAGCAAAGTGTTCTGATACACTTGTCTTATTTAATATCAAGGAATATTTCACTTTCTCTGATCACAGCAGTAACAACATGAATTGGTGCAGGAGGCAGAAATAATGCAGTGCAACTTGAGTTTCACCATCAGCTGGAAGACTGTGTCCCCTTTTCTCTTTACGGAGGAAGGGAGAGCGGAGGGACAGTGAGTCGGGGGAGAGGCAGCATCACCTCTGCTCCCTCCCTCTCCTCAGACTGACTATCAGATGCAGGCCGTCAGTCCAGTAAAAAAAAAGGAAACTATTATGCTCACTCAGCTGTGGATCACAAGTAATACGACAAATGATATATTGCCATTGTGATCATATACCCATTTTATACATATATATATATATATATATATATGTATAATTTCAAAATGGTCTGAGAAGAATCACATTGGCAGGGCAATTCAAGTATAACCTATATACTATAACCTATATACAGTGATACTATATTGGGCCTATAGCCGACTGAACAAACCTCATTGCTACAGAACTGTTTTTAATTGATGAATGTTGCATAGGCTTGTGTTTTCTAAGTCATTTACAAAACATCTCAGCAGGATATCTTGGCCTGCATTTTGACTCAGAAAGTGATCTTGACTCTGAAAAGGTTGGTGGCCACTGCTCTAAAGACAATGTGGGTCTGAGTTGTGACTATCGCTTAATTGAATCTTTTGACTTGATGCTGGTCTTACCCTCAGGTGGTGCAGCGGGATACAGTGCAGCCAACAGTTTGACTGAGGACTTCCCGTACATCTGAATAACTGAGTCGTTCAGGGGGTCCTTGTTCTTCTCCAGCCAGCCAGTGATGTTGTAGTCCACAGTGCCGGCGTAGTGCACCAGGGAGAAGTGGGCCTCTGCCTTGCCTTTGGCAGGCTTGGGCTTCTCATATGCCTTGGTTTTGCCAAGATGCTGGTCGTTCAGCTTGTTCTTGAAGGTAGTGTCTGAAGCCTTGGGGAACATGCACTCCTCTTCAAGGATGGAGAAGATGCCCAATGGCTTTACAAAAAGAGATGGATATCAAATGAGTGATTTTTACATTTAGGATCACATTTATTCCTTTAGCAAACATACTTTTATAGGATTACATTCATTTAGGGGGAAATCATAGGAAACATATTGAGTTCTCAACAGTCAGATATGTTGTACCATTATGATAATATCTATCAATGCGCTCCCTATGAGCTTTGCTGTTGTGGTCCAGTATAATCCTTACAGACAACTGACCTTCTCAATAAGCTCAATGCAGGCAGCCAAGTCCATGCCGAAGTCAATGAAGGCCCAGACGATTCCCTCCTTCTTGTACTCCTCTTGTTCCAGGACGAACATGGTGTGGTTGAAAAACTGTTGCAGTTTCTCATTGGTGAAGTTGATGCACAGCTGCTCCATGCTGTTGTACTGTTAATGGAGTTTCAGAAGGGATCATTTCATCATCATACAAGGCTGTAATCCCTCTCAATCACAACTCATTGTCTTGTTCTGGTCTCATACTCACATCAAAGATCTCAAACCCGGCAATATCGAGCACACCGATATAGAACTGCCTTGGATTCTTGGTGTCCAACATCTCGTTGATACGGATGACCATCCACAAGAACATCCTCTCGTAGATGGACTTGGCCAAAGCCATGACTGCATTATAAACCTGCAAAGATAATACCTCAAATGAATACATGAGATATTGACCATGTCCAGTGATAAGGTTGGGAAAAACAACAGAAGTATTTTTAAAAAGAAAAGCAATTGTCCCCAAAATAATTCAGGTAGTTAGAAAATGTTTGACGCTGTGTTTAACCGCCCTACCTGAGGCACAGTCTGTCCCTTGGTCACGTACTCGTTGCCGACCTTCACTCTGGGGTAGCACAGACACTTCAACAACTCAGCTGAGTTCAGGCCCAGCAGGTAGCCGATTTTATCAGCCACTGGAGAGAAAACAAACAACGGATCGCTTGTTTCTGATGTCTTTTATAGGTTAAGTTTTCATTTTCACCCACATCCATTATTCAAATCATTTCTAGAGGTTGGAATTTGGTCTCAAATGTATTTCCTGCCTCAGTTTCATGTGGCACCGACTGTCTTGGTCGTTTCCCTGTAAAAGGACCAATGAGCACCAACTCGGGAAGTTCATAGGAGCATGTCAAATTGGGTGTCAAATGAAAGCTAAGAGTCTATATTTTTCTAGAAATAAAGGAATATATATATATATATATATGTATATATATATATATGTTTTACCATTTGCCATCCTGAAAATGAGGAATAAGCAAACGCTTTGATTTCTGGTCAAACAGATGGACAAGTTGTCATGTAAAACAGCTGGCAGAAAAAGTCTTAAAAGGTATTAGAAATACAACTAATATTTTCGATTTTGTTTTGGAGAAATGTTTCTGTCTTCTGTAAGTTTCAAAAACAGTGCCTTGTGCTTTAAAATTCTGTTACCTCATGAGGAGGGAGAACAAAGAAACTTTACAGAATTAACAAGTAAAAGTAGACCTACCAATTAGTTTGTGTTTTTACTCATATCAATTTTGTTTATGAATAATTAATCAGTAACAGAATTTCTTGAATGAAATTGAATTGGCTACAATGGGAAATCAGAGTAGTCATAATCCACAGTTAGGTTCACAAGTTTGTACAGTACAGTAATGTATAGTACAGTACAGTAGTGTATAGTTCAGTACAGTAGTGTATAGTACAGTACAGTAGTGTATAGTGTGTAGTGTCAGTAGTGTAAACTGAGGGAGATTTTACCAAAGTTCTTGTTACCAAACTTTGCATCTGCACAGTTCTTCCTGTAAATCTGTTTTTGTTTGATGTTCAGTGTAAATTGTTGAAAGTGTTCATTGTACATATGCTTTAATGGTTTGTTAAACTGTAAAATGTATGATTTTTGTTTGTCATACATTTTAAATGAAAATCTCAACACAATTCCGTTAACATGGAATTAACTTCTTACGTGTTGTATTTCTACGTTGGGGACTGGGAAAGGGACTAATGCTTTCCGTATCTTACGTCTATGAGTGGGACTCACCCTCTGTTCCATCTGACTCGGCCTGCTCCTCGCGCTGCTTCTGCTTGAATTTCAAGTTGCCATGGTGCATTACAGCTCCTGTCAGCTTGTAGATGGCCATTTTCTCATCGTTAGAGAAGCCCAGGATGGTAATGGCATCCTGGAATTAGAGAGGAAGTACAACAGTGAAGAACTGAACAGTAGTTTACTCAGTTACAGTACGCTACCGGTCTGTGTTCAGTCCAGGAAGAGGAAGTACAACAGTGAAGAACTGAACAGTAGTTTACTCAGTTACAGTACACTACCGTTCTGTGTTCAGTCCAGAACAAATGGGATGGATAGAATTAACTGGCTTCTCTGTTACACATGATTGCTCTTGGCCAACACACTAGTATATGACAGCACAACATGAGTTTTACACAGTTCCACAGGGCACTTAGAGGCAGTCTCTTGTGGAAGTCTTACAGGTATGTGCCTCAAGGTGAAGTGTGAAGGCATGACGAGTGGCCTTGAAGCAAATGCCTAACTAACACAAGGTGCCCAGCTGCTATCAAGCTGGATTTCCGCAATGCATTCAGTGTGTATTGTGGTCCTACCCATTCCATATCTAGAGTTTGGTTCACACTTTTATCACTCACATCGGTTGCATCCAGCTCGACCTTGTCGTCGATGCTGGCCACACTGATCTGACCCTGGCTGATCATGGGGAAGTCGTAAGGGTTGGTGGTGATGAGCGTCATTTCTGTGGACAACGGAGAATGGCTTGTCAGTTAAACCTCTTAGAATTCTGCTGTCCTACCTTTACAGTATCTCTCCCTCCTTTACTCAATAGATGGACTCAAGGATACATGCAGTATATAATACAGAGCATCAAAAGGGGGGGACTGAGGCTCCTGGACTAGTGCAGCACAGTGCATTACTTGATCTTTCCCATGAAAGACCTTGAAAGACCTGACCCATGTTTAGATGCCTTGTTACGTTGGATGTACTCATTGTAATAATATTACCAGTGTTGACTAGGAAACATTTGAATAAGTTCCACAGATGGAGGTGTGAATAATTTCACCTAAACCTTTACTTTGCCTTACCAACTAGCTCAGGTTTGTGGTTGGTCATCATCTGGTAGAAGATATGGTAGCCTCTCTCAGCAGGCAGCTGGAAGGCCACTCTGGACTTCTCTAGCAGGTCTGAGAGAGAGAGAGAGAGAGTGAGTGAGACAGAGACAGGGAGAGAGAGAGAGAGTGAGAGAGAGAGAGACAGAGAGAGAGAGAGAGAGAGTGAGACAGAGACAGGGAGAGAGAGAGAGACAGAGAGAGGGAGAGAAAAAGAGAGAGAGAACATAAGATAACATTACATTTGATGATTCAATCTCCAACAAATATTCTGTTTGATTTAAGGAAAGCATTGAGAAACACGGAAAACCAACTCACAGGTCTCAATATCAGCTTTAGCCAGTTTGCCACCTTGGAAGTGAATCCTGATGAATTTACCCTGTAGTAGAGCATGGGGGATAGAAATAGGTCAACTAAATACATCTAGCATTTTACTTTGATAGACCAGTTGAAAAGTTACAGTTTGTTGAACATCTATTGACGAAACTATAGAGCACAACAGTATCAGTCATAATACCCATAAAACCTAGCGGTCAAACAGGGAAATGGTTCCAAACGTTTTTACACCATTCATTTCCCCAATAGTGGATTTTAGCGTGTAGTTAGCGTGTAGTTTTGATAACAGTGTAAGTCTATCTAAGACAAGGTGACTTTTAGCTAAATATGTTTGCCTGTATTTACCCACAACAAATGAAATGCTAATTAACTGCTAATGTGGCTATCATAAAGAACTACAAATGCCATGATGATCTGGACGAGACTGCCTAATTTAGGCAAAGGCCAGAATCTCTGGATAAACTATCTAATGTTAGCTAAATGTATTAATGAATAAATTGGCTACATTTATTTAAATGGTACATTCTGTCTTGTATAAGTTATAAATCGACACAATAGCTGTTAGCGAAGGTGTCAGCTAGAGATGAAATGCAAGATCTTGCAGGGATTTGTAGTTGTTCATGATGTCTACTTTGATGCTAATTAGCATTTTGAAATCTGAGAGTAGATAGAGACAAATATATTGATTAAAGTCACCTTTTCTGATTTACATGGTTATCAAAACGTCACACCTGGGTAAGCCTACACGGAACACAAACCTTATTTTAACTGTTGCTAAAATCCCCGATGGGAGAAATAAATGGTGGAAAAACAATTGGAAGCATTTCCCTGTTTGACCGCTAGGTTTTATGGGTATTATGGCACCTATAGGGAACTTTTAAAATATTTTTTCCAATTGAAGGTCACTTCCACAGTATGCCCTTCATACTTACAAAGCGCGACGAGTTGTCGTTCCTCACTGTCTTGGCATTACCGTAAGACTCCAGCAGAGGGTTAGCTGCAATGATCTGATCCTCAAGAGACCCCTGATTGAGACAAACACAAGTTGCTCAGAAACTATCAAACACTTGACTTAAAACAGGATTCACCGCTTGAAAGAAAGTTTACACAGAGCAACAAACTGAAATATGTTACCTTCATTTTGCTGGGGTCTAATTCCTTCTTGACACCAGATACTGCGATGGTGGCGAAGTACTGGATGACACGCTTGGTGTTGACAGTCTTTCCTGCACCGGATTCTCCGCTGGTTTATATAACAGAGAAAGATGGGTTTAGTCACATGTTTTAGTGTCAGATTGGCTTTCACTGAGAAATAGCTTTGTAACCAGTCATTACTACAGATAGCCTAATCCACTCATAATGTCCTGTATTTTATAACACCCAAGTCACCCAATATGTTATAATAGAAACACTTTCTCAAGTGAAATGATAGAAAACAACTTACGTAATCAGGACGGACTGGTTCTCCTTATCTGGAACCAAAGACATGCTGCTTATTATAATCAATCAACATTAGGAGTACATCATTGCATTCATAAGCGTCATCATGAATTTCATTCTGGAATATTTTCCATTCAAGGATAGTGAAACGAGAGATTCCCAGCAGACTGTTCTAACTTAGACTAGAAGACAGTAGATTCCACCCATCCATCCATCCATTTCTCCATGAGAGCTCGTACCAATCATCATGAACTGGAAGGCGTTGTCAGAGACGGAGAAGATATGGGGTGGAGCCTCCATCCTCTTCTTCCCTCTGTAGGCGTTGACAACGACTTCGTCGTACACGGGGAGCCACTTGTAGGGGTTCACCGTGGCACAGAAGAGCCCAGAGTAGGTCTGGATGAAAGGGATCCAATTAGGTGATTAGCAAAGTCAGATTGACTTTTACCTGGATTTATGTGAGGATGTGGGTGTACTATGGTATACTAATGTGGGTCTACTGTATTGGTATGTTTTGGTTTCTACTGTTCATTTATGTGTAGTACTGTTTGTGTGTATTTATTAGGTTAATTTACAGTGTGTATGTTTATGCAGGTTTCTTACATAGATCATCCATGCAGCATAACGCTCTTTGAGGTTATACAACACAGAGGCTTCATTCAGGTAGGTCATCATGGCCATGTCCTCAATCTTGTCGTACTTCGGGGGGTTCATCTGGTAGATGTCTGCTTCTTTGAACTCTTTATCCTGAAACAGTCAGAAATATAGATTACACACGGATCAAACTGGACATTACTCAATGCTTTTTGCTGATTAAAATACCCACATTTTATCAATAATTCCATTATATTATTAAATAGCAGCAATAAAAATGGTTTGTTTGAAGGTTATATTCTGCTTAAAAAAGAACAAAGAAAAGCTTCTTGATCTATTTTTTGTTACTGATTTCATATTATCTTTTGGCATGTTTTTGACAATTTGGATAATTTTTTAACTTCAATACTTTTCAGATCAGACTCACCACTTTGGTGCCGTCAGCATTTGTGACTTTGACAGTACACTTTCCCTCTGTCCTGCCAGTGATCAAACCCTTAAGGTACAGCTCCTTGACGTCTGTCACATAGCAGGCGTTCTTTGAATCAAACGGCATGGCTTGTGCCTCCATCCTCTCCCTCTCGGGTTTACGAAGGTACAAGGCAGCCTTGCCGTAGATCTGCATCTCAGCGTCCGTACTCATGGTGACGGATCACTAGGAAAGAGATGAAACAAGAAACATGATTGACTCTGTGGTGCTTCCTCCACAGTCAACAGAGTGAGCGGTATCTCACACAGCATTTAAAAATAAACTTTTATGTGAAGACAAACCATGTCTCACCTTCTTTTTCCCCTCCTACAGCTGAATTTGTACGTCTTGGAGGATCCTGTGAAACATTCGGGTGTTGTGAATAAGCACAAGTCTGAAACCTTGTAATTTAGCCCCTGAAGGGTAAGAAAATTTTTGAATGGCATCATTCAATCCATCATTACAGCCATGTCCTATTCAACTACAGGTCAACTGGTAACTTTCATTTTCCTACTTTACTGTGCATTCTGTCAAGCAGCCCTGACAATTCAGTTATATTCTAGACCACCACCTGAATTTACAAACACATGCAGGTGCAGCACTTTTGACCTTGAATGAAAGTGACAGATTTGAAGCAAAACACATTTAAAGTAAAATGTTACAAATTACATTTTAAATCAATGTTGATTGCATATTGTGAAATCTTATAAGACATGAAACACTTTTTAAATGATGAACTCAAACAGTGCAGTTAGCTACCGCCTCAGATGCTGAGCGCAAATATGAGACAAATGTAAAAATCTAAGGAGTCTTACCACAGAGGAAGAAGATATCTGACTCACGGATACTGGGGCCTCAGCCTCCTTATATCTGGTTGGAAGTGCAAACCAAGCAGAAGTTAATTATGGACCACTCTGGTAAAGGAAATGGATTGGATGAGAGACCTCCGTGTGTCTGTGTCTCTCTAGTCCCACCCACTTCGAGGAGCATCACACTCCTTATTCTTTTACCAGTGATTGTTCTAGACTATTCTGAGACCTTAAGGAGGATCAGGTTGCCTACTGCAGGAATGTCTACAACTGACATGTCCATCTAACTTGCTACTAGAGTAGAGCTCTGTGGCTGACCTTGAGCTGCTGTACATACTAAACTTGTACACACTGTAATTTACATAAATATAACACAACGCTTTAGTTTAGAACTTGACCTACTGCTTCCATGTAAATCTCAGACTGAGAAAAATGTGATCTCCCGCTGTCTGCAAGTTTGGCCAATGGCATAATACCTTATTGACATGTAAATTCAACCAACCAATCTGAATACATAAACGTTAGAATATATATTTCTGAAGAGTCTAGTAGAAGCAGCACCAACCCTGTTACACTACCCCAAGCCTGTTGACTGAGTAGTGTGTCTGTCAGTGTGTTGGGTACACGGACTTTAAAATGACACATTTTCACTGTAATAATATAGACTTGTATTTTAAAGATTCCTTATGAATGAATACATGTGTTCTGATTGTTACAATGAATGGTACTACAAAGCTTAAAGTTTTTATGAATGTTACTACAAAGGTTAAAGGTTTTATGAATGGTACTACAAAGGTTAAAGGTTTTATGAATGGTACTACAAAGCTTATTGGTTTTATGAATGGTACTACAAAGCTTAAAGGTTTTATGAATGGTACTACAAAGCTTAAAGGTTTTATGAATGGTACTACAAAGCTTAAAGGTTTTATGAATGGTACTTCAAAGCTTAAAGGTTTTATAAATGGTACTACAAAGGTTAAAGGTTTTATGAATGGTACTAAAAAGCTTAATGGTTTTATGAATGGTACT
Source organism: Salvelinus fontinalis (assembly GCF_029448725.1). Classification (NCBI taxonomy): domain Eukaryota; kingdom Metazoa; phylum Chordata; class Actinopteri; order Salmoniformes; family Salmonidae; genus Salvelinus; species Salvelinus fontinalis. The sequence goes on from NC_074690.1 coordinate 1,015,818, forward strand.
ACAAAGCTTAAAGGTTTTATGAATGGTAATACAAAGCTTAAAGGTTTTATGAATGGTACTGCAAAGCTTAAAGTTTTATGAATGGTAATACAAAGCTTAAAGGTTTTATGAATGGTACTACAAAGCTTAAAGGTTTTATGAATGGTACTTCAAAGCTTAAAGGTTTTCTGAATGGTACTACAAAGGTTAAAGGTTTTATGAATGGTACTACAGAGCTTAAAGGTTTTATGAATGGTACTTCAAAGCTTAAAGGTTTTATGAATGGTACTACAAAGGTTAAAGGTTTTATGAATGGTACTACAAAGCTTAAAGGATTTATGAATGGTAATACAAAGGTTAAAGTTTTTATGAATGGTACTACAAAGCTTAAAGGTTTTATAAATGGTACTACAAAGGTTAAAGGTTTTATGAATGGTACTACAAAGCTTAAAGGTTTTATAAATGGTACTACAAAGGTTAAAGGTTTTATGAATGGTACTACAAAGCTTAAAGGTTTTATGAATGGTACTACAAAGCTTAAAGGTTTTATGAATGGTACTACAGAGCTTAAAGGTTTTATGAATGGTACTACAAAGGTTAAAGGTTTTATGAATGGTACTACAAAGCTTAAAGGTTTTATGAATGGTACTGCAAAGCTTAAAGGTTTTATGAATGGTACTACAGAGCTTAAAGGTTTTATGAATGGTACTACAAAGCTTAAAGGTTTTATGAATGGTACTACAAAGCTTAAAGGTTTTATGAATGGTACTACAAAGCTTAAAGGTTTTATGAATGGTACTACAAAGCTTAAAGGTTTTATGAATGGTACTACAGAGCTTAAAGGTTTTATGAATGGTACTACAGAGCTTAAAGGTTTTATGAATGGTACTTCAAAGCTTAAAGGTTTTATGAATGGTACTACAAAGGTTAAAGGTTTTATGAATTGTACTACAAAGCTTAAAGGATTTATGAATGGTAATACAAAGGTTAAAGTTTTTATGAATGGTTCTACAAAGCTTAAAGGTTTTATGAATGGTACTACAAAGCTTAAAGGTTTTATGAATGGTACTACAAAGGTTAAAGGTTTTATGAATGGTACTACAAAGCTTAAAGGATTTATGAATGGTAATACAAAGGTTAAAGTTTTTATGAATGGTACTACAAAGCTTAAAGGTTTTATGAATGGTAATACGAAGCTTAAAGGTTTTATGAATGGTAATACAAAGGTTAAAGTTTTTATGAATGGTACTACAAAGCTTAAAGGTTTTATGAATGGTACTACAAAGCTTAAAGTTTTTATGAATGGTACTACAAAGCTTAAAGGTTTTATGAATGGTAATACGAAGCTTAAAGGTTTTATGAATGGTACTACAAAGCTTAAAGTTTTTATGAATGGTACTACAAAGGTTAAAGGTTTTATGAATGGTACTACAAAGCTTAAAGGTTTTATGAATGGTACTACAAAGGTTAAAGGTTTTATGAATGGTACTACAAAGCTTAAAGGTTTTATGAATGGTAATACAAAGCTTAAAGGTTTTATGAATGGTACTACAAAGCTTAAAGGTTTTATGAATGGTACTACAAAGCTTAAAGGTTTTATGAATGGTACTACAAAGCTTAAAGGTTTTATGAATGGTACTACAAAGCTTAAAGGTTTTATGAATGGTACTACAAAGCTTAAAGGTTTTATGAATGGTACTACAGAGCTTAATGGTTTTATGAATGGTACTACAAAGCTTAAAGGTTTTATGAATGGTTTCACAAAAGTGTTATGAATGCCTTATGTATATCCCCTTCAAAGAAAGTGTTACCAAAAGAACCACAAATACTGAAACAATTCATTTGTTTCTCCAAACTGGAGATTACATTTGAGATGTATCCTTAAGATGGTATATACTTGTGAGTTTTGCAGTTGTTAAAAGACATTGGTTCCTGATATCAAATCAACACTTTTCTTTTCAAGTCAATCACTTCACAGCTTTTAATATCTATAGTATATTTTCTGTCAAACATCTGCAATCAATTGTTGTGTAAAAGTTATTTATTTCCAATTGGTTCAGATTAATTAATGTGGCATTCTGTTCAGATTCAGCGTCTCATTCCATCCCCCTACTAGCAAAATGAAGATGTCACAACGTTCTCCCAACTTATTAGCAACATTGTGACAATGTCATGTTTTAATAAAGTCACTGTTGGAAACATCATAGGGGGCGCAGCAGGAGACATGTTGAGTAGGCAAGGCAAACAATCTTTTAATTTCTTAGGCTCTGCTATTCTCATCTCTGCAGTCAAGGCGTATTGTTTAAAGCCTTTGAAGTGATTGAGTAGCGACTCTTCCAAACAGCTGCCACAACATATTTTCGAGACACGTTTGTGGATAGAGAGAGTCTTCTTACAATGTAGGTTATTAAAAAGGAGTTCATGACATTAAAATGACATTAAAGGTATTTTAATGGAACATGTCTGTAGATATCTTACATGATATTTGACATTTGTCATTGTATCCGCAGGACATTTTTCTCTTAGATCCACAGTTGGGTATAATCTTTCCTTAGAATCAGTTTACCAAGTCCTCAACTTAACCATTACGGGGGAAATTACAAAACAGATCTTAGATCATTTGATTACTGAATCAGCTGTGATAGAGCTGACACACTTGATTGATTTGAATCAAGACTATAAGGTGTTGTTTCGCTGAATCAGCTGTGATTGAGCTGACACACCTGATTGGTTTGAATCAAGACTATAAGGTGTTGTTTCGCTGAATCAGCTGTGATTGAGCTGACACACCTGATTGGTTTGAATCAAGACTATGTGGAGTTGATTCGCTGAATCAGCTGTGATTGAGCTGACACACCTGATTGGTTTGAATCAAGACTATGTGGAGTTGATTCGCTGAATCAGCTGTGATTGAGCTGACACACCTGATTGGTTTGAATCAAGACTATGAGGAGTTGATTCGCTGAATCAGCTGTGATTGAGCTGACACACCTGATTGGTTTGAATCAAGACTATGAGGAGTTGATTCGCTGAATCAGCTGTGACAGAGCTGCTGTGGAACAAAAGTCAGTACACCTTGCTGCCGTCCAGAACCGTTGCAGAACCCTGATGGTAACATCATAAGGACATCAATGATATCACAGAGTGGCAAACCCTGATGCTATTGTTAACAGCCAGCTGTCCAGAACCGTTGCCAAACCCTGATGCTATTGTTAAACGCCAGCTGACAATAACTGTGCTAAAATTTTACAGTAGCCAATGTCAGCAATGTGAGGACAGGGTCGACATACATTTTCAAAATATTGTGCTGTCCTGCACCGGATTCCTCTGTTCCATTGCCTAGGTTGTCGGAGTTTTACTTTTACAGCAAGTCTATGAAAGGATGACATGTCTAATTAAAAAATATTGCTTAAAAGTATAAAGAAATTCATTTTTTTTACGCACAACTGGTGCACTCAGTTGTGATAGATCTGGAGTTGAACAAATGGGGCAGCTGGCCTGAGAACACTGTTGTAACAGCTGCTTATCCTGTACATACGACTAATACAACTTGAAACGTGAAACTGTTTCTCTCCGTCCACAGTAACATCAAATGTCCTGATAGACGGAGAAGGGTAGATGGCGAAGAGATTTGGGTTGATGGACGACCCCATTGTTATCGAGAAGGACCTTCCCAAAGCTACAGAACTGTCAGGTGAAAAGCCCAGGACCACCGACTAATACCCAGTTACACCACAGAACAGAACGGTCAGGCGAAAGGCCCAGGACCACCGACTAATACCCAGTTACACCACAGAACAGAACTGTCAGTCGAAAGGCCCAGGACCACCGACTAATACCCAGTTACACCATAGAACAGAACGGTCAGGCGAAAGGCCCAGGACTACCGACTAATACCCAGTTACACCACAGAACAGAACGGTCAGGCGAAAGGCCCAGGACCACCGACTAATACCCAGCTACACCACAGGAGAGGACTGTCAGATACACACCCAACTGCTGTAGCTACTAACATACTGAACCCCCAGCTTAACGTACAACATTTATACTATTCACTCATGACGGCGATGGATTGATTTCTGACTGAGACAAGTTTACAAAGAGTTACAGTAATCCAGACATGAGGAAATAAAAGCATTTACATGTTTCATAAGATCAGTGACTGAGATGAAAGTCTTGACTTTAATTATATTTTAATTATACTTCTCCAGCCGGTCAATACAAATGTTATGATCAAATCTATCCAAAATAACTAGAATATAGCATTCCCCACCGGCTTCGGTAGCCAACAGAAGGTCATTACTGACATTTAATAAAACTGCCGTGAAGATATCAGAAGCCCTACTGGAATTTTTTAAAATTATTTATTAATGCTAACATGAGTCAGCAATTACTTGAAAATAACTTTTTCTAACATCTTGGATTTAAAAAAAGGAAGCTTAGAGATAGGTCTATAATTACTCAGTGAGGAAGGGGTCTAGATTGGGCTTTTTAAGGAGAGGTTGGACAAAACATTTTTAAAGTGGGCTGGAACGGAGCAAGAGGTCAGTGAACTATTTACAATAGCCAATGTTGGGGCCAACAGTAGGCATAACGTCTTGTAGTAGTCTTGTAGGGACCATGTCCAAGGGGCATCTTGAGGAGGTCTTCATGTGAGCGACAGTATCAGGGAGGGAGTAGAAGCAGTAGATGGTGTCACGTTCGTCGTAAAACAAAACAAAACGAACCGTGAAGCTAATATGAATAGTGCAGACAGGCAACTAAACATAGAACAAGAACCCACAAACACCAAAGGGTAAAATGGCTACCTAATATAATCCCCAGTCAGAGACAACGATAAACAGCTGTCTCTGATTGGGAACCATATCAGGCCACCGTAAACATACAAATACCTAGATAGACCTACAAAACCCTAGACATACAAAAACCCTAGACAATACATGACCCCTAGACAATACAAAAACTAGCGTAATCCACCCTAGTCACACCCTGACCTAACCAAAATATAAAGAAAACAGAGATATCTCAGGTCAGGGCGTGACAGATGGTCTCAGAGTAGTTGCTTCAAGTCCTTCCAGACCAGAAATGCTGGTATGGGACTGGCTACTGTCAATCTGGGATCTACTATTTTCAAAATTTTCTGTAAAGAAGAGATCAGGGGATGCGAACATGTCACTAATGAACATGTCGAACAAATCACTAGGGGGGACACCAACAACACGCTCAATTGTCTTAAACATAATTTTCTAGTTGTGGGAGTTGTGGGAGACCAAGGTACAGGAAGTCTTGCATCTTTACTTCTCTACAAGACTATTGTGCGTCAATCTAAGTAACATAAAGCAAAATCCACGTCAAAATCTGTCAGTTTAAGATAAAGATCTGTTTTGCATGGGCTGCGTCTCAATCCACTGTATCCTCCTATGTCGGCCTTCCGCATCTGGGATGGAAGCTGGCCGAGCTACAGCGGTGTTGGTCAAGGCATGAGACACCCCATCTGGAATGGAAGCTGGCCGAGCTACAGCAATGTTGGTCAGAGCATGAGACACCCTATCTGGGGTGGAAGCTGGATGAGCTACAGCAATGTTGTTCAGAGCATGAGACACCCCATCTGGGGTGGAAGCTGGATGAGCTACAGCAATGTTGGTCAGAGCATGAGACACCCCATCTGGGGTGGAAGCTGGATGAGCTACAGCAATGTTGGTCAGAGCATGAGACACCCCATCTGGGGTGAAGCTGGCCGAGCTACAGCAATGTTGGTCAGAGCATGAGACACCCCATCTGGGGTGGAAGCTGGATGAGCTACAGCAATGTTGGTCAGAGCATGAGACATCCCATCTGGGGTGGAAGCTGGATGAGCTACAGCAATGTTGGTCAGAGCATGAGACACCCCATCTGGGGTGGAAGCTGGATGAGCTACAGCAATGTTGGTCAGAGCATGAGACACCCCATCTGGGGTGAAGCTGGCTGAGCTACAGCAATGTTGGTCAGAGCATGAGACACCCCATCTGGCCTGGAAGCTGACTGAGCTACAGCAATGTTGGTCAGAGCATGAGACACCCCATCTGGGGTGAAGCTGGCTGAGCTACAGCAATGTTTGTCAGAGCATGAGACACCCCATATGGGGTGAAGCTGGCTGAGTTACAGCGCTGTTTGTTAGACCATTAGACACCCCGTCTGGCCTGGAAGCTGGCCGAGCTACAGCAATGTTGGTCAAGGCATGAGACACCCCATCTGGGGTGAAGCTGGCTGAGCTACAGCAATGTTGGTCAGAGCATGAGACACCCCATCTGGGGTGGAAGCTGGCCGAGCTACAGCAATGTTGGTCAGAGCATGAGACACCCCATCTGGGGTGGAAGCTGGCTGAGCTACAGCAGTGTTTGTCAGACCATGAGACACCCCATCTGGCCTGGAAGCTGACTGAGCTACAGCAATGTTGGTCAGAGCATGAGACACCCCATCTGGGGTGGAAGCTGGCTGAGCTACAGCAATGTTGGTCAGAGCATGAGACATCCCATCTGGCCTGGAAGCTGACTGAGCTACAGCAGTGTTTGTCAGACCATGAGACACCCCATCTGGCCTGGAAGCTGACTGAGCTACAGCAATGTTGGTCAGAGCATGAGACACCCCATCTGGGGTGGAAGCTGGCCGAGCTACAGCAATGTTGGTCAGAGCATGAGACACCCTATCTGGGGTGGAAGCTGGCCGAGCTACAGTGGTGTTTGTCAGACCATGAGACACCCCGAAAATCGGCCTACTCACAAAAACATTTGTAGCGTCCGAATGGTTTGGCTTCCAAACTAATTTGAGACTCGTCTGAAGTTGGTAACGCTGATGTGCCAACTTCTGACTGTTGCATCCGAAACACTATGACCCCACTGGGGAAAGGAGAGACTCTCACTAACATGATGATGTTCTCCATTTTGTTCTATGACCCCCAGCAGTGTCACGGGACTCGTCTGAAGGTAACCCATTAAAATTAATGGAAGAATGGAGGTAGTTTTGGGCCAACAGTCTTTTTTTCAATTTATGAATGTTATTCAATGCATTTCTCTGGGCTATAGTAGTAAAGGACAAATGCAAATATGTATTTTTTTATTCCCAAAGGGGTCCTAAAATTCTGAATCAATTAGCTAAATTACCTGTGGTATGACAATCTTAAAACAATTCCATATGTTACCTTAGTAGAATCAAAGCTACATTGCAAGCTCCATGCTCTACTGACCACCTGAGAAACAGAGGACGTACACTATTATAATATTTTACATACACGTTATAATAGACATTATACATACTATACCTGTCAAAAGTTTGGACACACCTACTCATTCAATGGTTTTTCTTTATTTGTACTATTTTCTACATTGTAGAATAATAGTGAAGACATCAGAACTATGAAATAACACATATGGAATCATGTAGTAACCAAAAAAGTGTTAAACAAATTCTTCAAAGTAGCCACCCTTTTTCTTGATTTCTGAATTACCCTGGAGGCACCAACTCCACCAACGTTTAGGACTTTTGGAGATCCTTCCACATGAGAGGCGCAAAACAACTAACATCAGATTTACCTGACAAGGTGGAGATTGAAGGGATCTATCTCCAGGGTTAGTCATCCCTGAGTCCAGGTCTGGTAATTTACAACTAACATCAGATTTACCTAACAAGGTGGAGATTAAAGGGATCTATCTCCAGGGTTAGTCATCCCTGAGTCCAGGTCTGGTAACTTACCTGTCTGAAGGTTCATAATGAGCTAAGGTATGGCGGACGTTTATGCAAGAGGGCTTCAAAGACAAAAAGAACGCAATGCATCGATCTACGCGACTTAAAGGAGGGCCAGCCTACTTGCTGATGTAGCAGTGTGATGTTGTTCCCCTAGATTACGCACCAAATTGCACACAAGGACCAATTCAAATAGGCCAGGTCAAGAGGGGATGTTAATAATCTGGTAATAATAATAATAATTCAGTGTATTTTTTTATTTAATTACAGCTGCATAGCTAATGTTTTTATTTGGTGTACAAACACTTTTTCATACCAATATTGTACATACAAGTGATTGTAAAAGTTTTGTATATTTTGGTTTGGCCCATCGCGGGTTATCTGTATCCCCATACCACTTTATCATTCTCTTTTGCCTGACCCTCGGCTAGCAAGGTATGTTGTCCTTGGCTCCGAAACTGTTTAATATAAAACCGTCATAAGGTTATACAATGTACTGTTTTGCAACCATACGTTTGTTATAGTGTGGACAGTGTAGGAATTTATGTTAACAAGTTTCACAGAGCTCACTGACTGGGGTATCTGTTGTAACTTCTAAGTACTTGTGACAGTGGTTGAGTGAGTGTACATGTGCTCGCGCAGGTGCCGGATAGCTGTGACTGCACCAAGGGTAACGTGTGTGTTGTCTCTTCGTGTGCAGGTATGTCTTTTATTTTGTCAGAATTATGTTCTGTATAGTTTTACTTGTATATGCTGTTGTGCAGCGAGTGTGCACGCAGCACCTGTTAATTCCTTTTGGCGCTCTTTTGCCTGACCCTCGGCTAGCAAGGTGCCGGATAGCTGTGACTGCACCAAGGGTAACGTGTGTGTTGTCTCTTCGTGTGCAGGGCAAATAAAAAGATTTCAACGAGCAGACCATCAGTTGTGGCAGCGTCTTCATTAAGAATTACACAACGCAGAACGAACCACGCTACAAACTGGTGCCGCGACCTGCCGACTGGTTAGCTCAAGCTGACCACCGGAGCTGTGCATGTGGAGGAGATGCACGACCCGCGCATGCGCACTTGTTGATGGTTTGCTATAAGTGAATGTATACTGTAAATAGTGAAGGTGAATGTAGCATATTCACTAGATAATTGTATTGGCGTTTATTTGCATGTTTTGAGGGAATTTGTTTATTGCATTTTTTTTTTGTATTTGTATGCAGTAAATTACATTGTAGTTTAGTTCTCTATTGAGCCATGGAAGACTCTCAAGTCCATAAGATGAGTTATGCTGGGGATTTTGGTGTGGTTAGTGTGGGTAGAGGGAGGGGTGTCCATGCATTTACACCATTGGTACAGTCAGCTCCTGGGAGTAGAGTGGCTGCTAGTCCTGAGTTTACAAGCACTGGGAGGGGTAGGCTGTTTACTCCACCTGACCAGGGTATCCCACCTCTGTCTCTTGATGTACCATTGTCCCCAGTCCTCAGTAATAATGGGACACCGAGTCAGCTTAGTGACCTTATAAAGCAGATAGATTCTCCTATCTCTGAACCAATCAGGGCGAGTTTACTGCAGCCTGGGGCTTCAAGTCTTTCTCCTGCCCATTCCCCTGACCAATCACAGCAGTTTCCCCGGCCTGAACAATGTGGGTCAACTTTTATTGATGCGTCCAAGCTGAATCTGGTTGTGAAGTCAGAGGTTAGTGCTCCACCTTTCTTCAGGGGTGATGGCTCAGATAAGTACTCTGTCCTGGAGTGGGAGGAGCTAATGGGAGTCTACCTAGAGAAGAGGGGTTACACTGGGTCTGAGAATGTTGGGGAGGTGATGTCTAGGCTCATGGGGAGGGCACGGGATGTGACCAAAGTCTGGATGCGTAACAACCCTGTTGTCACAGATGTTAAGGCAGTGTTCAGTGTTCTCAAGCAACACTTTGGGGATACTGTCTACTCAGGTATGCCATTAGCTGACTTCTATTCAATGAGACCATATGCTAATGAGGGTCCACTAGATTTCTGGATTAGGCTTAACAAAGCTGCAGAAGCAGCTGAACAGTACCTTGTAAGTGAGGGTAGAACCTTGCCCAATCAGTGCTCAGAGTTGGCAGTCATGTTTGTACGTAACTGTCCTGATAAAGAGTTGGCCCAAGTGTTCAAATGCAAACCCCTTCGTGACTGGACAGCCAGTGAGGTACAGGATCGTTTGGATGAACTGTTAAGGGAGCGTAAAGCATGTAGAACACAACTTTCACAGCAGGTGGCTGCTGTCTTCGACTCCCCCCAGGAGGAAGTGGATCCTGAGAGCAGACCTAATGTGTCATCTTTTTCTCGATGTGGCCGTGAACCAGAACAGGCCCAGTCTGTATCTGAGGGTGGGACATTAGAGAAGGTTTTGATTATGCTAGAGAAGGCTCTTGTCAGCAATACTCAGTCTGTGAACAGAGGGCCCCGTAAACAGTTCCCCAAACGTGAGCGTGAGTGCGCTGTCTGTGGAAGCACTAATCACTGGACCAAAGCTCACTGTCAGATGCACCAGCTGTGTTTCAAGTGCTTCTCTCCTGGCCACATGAGCTTTGACTGTAGTGAGACTGGGAAGCGAAAGAGCCCTGTATGTGGGCAGACTGGCAGGTCTCAGGAAAACTAGAAAGCCTCCATTCTGAGGAGGGCAATGTGAGGCAGTCTAATTTTTCCTCCACTGATGATGATATCCAATCTGTTTATTCTTATTTTTGTGAGTCAGTACCCAAGAACAACACAGTAATTTTTCAGAACACAATGAGAATTTCTCAGAATGACAGTTTGTTTTACACCACCGTGCTAGTACAGGATAAAGTTGAGCTGAAGGGGATGTTAGATAGTGGGTCCATGGCTACTACTCTGCGCGCAGATATTGTACCTCGGTTGAGGGAGGCAGGAGTGGTAGAGGGGAACTTTCTAGCTCCTTCAGACATCATACTGGTGGGTTGTGGTGGGACGCAAACTAGCCCAGTGGGCATGTGTGACTTGAAACTACAGCTTTATGGCTTCAGTTATGTAGTCCCAGTGCTGATTGTAGATGGGCAGGTTGATGAACTCATTGTTGGCACTAACGTGTTGAAGTCTCTGATTAGACAGTTCAAATCAAATGACAGCTACTGGCAGGTGGTGGGTACGCCAGGTCCCTCTGGACAGTGTGAGGACAGCCAGTTCCTGCGTCTCCTATCAAATCTGGAGAGATGGAGAGGAGACTCCATCCCAGATAAAGTGGGCACCATTAAGTTGAAGAGGGCAGTAACGCTCCAACCCATGAGTGAGCATCTTGTGTGGGGCCGCTTACCCCCAAAGACAAAACTCTCTGTGGGCAGTACTGTTGTTGTCGAACCCAGCACGTCTCGTTGTGTGAATCGACACATACTAGTAGGGAGAGTAGTTACGCCTCTGTGGGGGGATGGATGGCTCCCTGTGAAGATTGTGAATCCAACAACTTCGCCAGTTACCCTGAGACGAAATGCTAAAGTGGCAGATGTGTACCCTTGTATTGCATTGGAGGATTTTGATGATGTCAAGCAGAAAGCTGCTTACCAGAACGTGGCAAAAGCACAATGTGACAGCTCACATGGCAGTCTTACAGCCAAGAGTTCAGTTGATGGCAGTGTAGTTAATGGAAACAGTACACTGAGCAATCTTGGACTTCAAGGCCTGTCGGTTGAGGAGTGTCCAGTCTCACAGTTCTGGAAAGACAAACTTGTCGGTTTAATTGAGAAGTATGACACGGTGTTCTCTAGACATAGCCTGGATTGTGGAGAGGCAAAAGAGTTCTGCCATCGCATACGGCTGACTGATGACCGCCCATTTCGATTACCTTATCGTAGGCTTTCTCCAGCTGATTACCAAAAACTCAGGGAAACACTGGATGATATGGAGGAAAAGGAAATCGTCAGAAAATCCAGCAGCGAGTATGCCTCACCATTGGTGCTGGTATGGAAAAAGAATGGGGACTTGCGTCTATGTACTGACTTTAGGTGGTTAAACGCCCGCACAGTGAAGGATGCTCATCCCCTGCCTCATCAGGCTGATGTACTGGCGGCGCTGGGAGGTAATGCCTTCTTCAGCACAATGGACTTGACATCAGGGTACTACAATGTGCCACTGCATGAAGAGGATAAGAAATACACTGCCTTTTCCTCTCCTTTAGGTCTGCACGAGTACAATCGTTTGCCTCAGGGCCTTTGCAACAGCCCGGCTACGTTTATGAGAATGATGCTGACCATCTTTGGGGACCAAAACTTTCTAAGTCTCCTTTGCTATTTGGATGATCTGATGGTTTTTGCTAAGACGGAGGAAGAGAGTCTGCAGAGACTTGAGATGGTTTTCCAGCGGTTGCAGGAGCACAATCTTAAACTGTCTCCGTCTAAGTGCAAGTTTTTGAGGAGGTCTGTTAAGTTTTTGGGCCACATCATTTCTCAGGAGGGCGTAGCCACTGATCCTGCTAAGATTCAAACCATTTTGAATGTGACTGAGAGTGAGATGATGGAAGCTGATGGTGTCACTCCGTCTCCTAGCAAAATCCGTTCTTTCCTTGGTATGGTAGTATACTATCAACACTACATTGAGAATTGTTCCATGGTTGCTAGGCCATTGTTTCAGCTGACTACAGGTCAGAAGAAGCCTAGGAGAGGCAAGGGCAGAAAGAGGCCTGGTCCCTCTCGCAGGCTCACTGCTGCAGACTGGACTGCCGAGTGTCAACTCGCTTTTGAAGCTTTGAAAGCAGCACTAGTTGACCAGGCACTGCTGGCTCATCCAGATTTTTCTCAGCCATTTTTGCTTTCTGTTGATGCATCTACTAGTGGTTTGGGAGCGGTACTATCCCAAGTGCAAGATGGGAAGGCCATAGCCAGGCCAATAGCTTTTGCTAGTAAATCTCTTAATCATGCACAATCCAAGTATCCTGCTCACCGGCTGGAATTTCTAGCCATGAAATGGGCCATTCATGATAAGTTCAGCCATTGGCTGCGAGGGCATAAGTTTACGGTGTGGACCGACAACAATCCACTCAAATATATTCTTACAAAGCCGAGACTTGATGCATGTGAGCAGAGATGGGTTGCAAAGCTGGCACCTTTTGATTTTGATATCCAGTACATACCAGGGCCCAAGAATGTCGTTGCTGATGCTTTGAGCAGAGAGCCATTTGTCCGCCCCAAAGTTCTGCACCGACTGACAAGAATTCCATATGATGTCCTGCTGGAGGAAGCCAGAGGTCTTCGACTGGATGATGTACAAGACATGTTCCGTCTCTCCTGTGAGCAGCCCGAGGCTGGCTGTGGAACGTCTATGGCTCCTGGGAGTGAGTTGAGTAGAGCTGGAGACGATGTCAGTGGGTTGGTTTCCTGTGAAGAGGTGTCTGCTGTCCTCCAAGCCCATCGCCGATGGGATGATGGTGCCACAGTGAGGTCCGTTTCACATGTGCAGCACCTTGAGAAGTTGATGTCCATGGGTCAGAGCCCTTTACCTGTCCTTACACACAAGGAGCTGTATGATAACCAGTCACTGGATCCTATCATCAGCAGAGTAATGTTCTTTGTAGATAGAGGCCGGCGCCCATCTAGGAGAGAGCGAGTCTTTGAAGCTAAAGAAACAGTTTATACTCTAAGACAGTGGGGGAAACTCACCACGCGGTTAGGGATTCTGTATCGTGTCTCAAAACACCCAGTGAGTAAGAAGAAAATATTCCAGTATGTCGTACCTGTGTCTTTGAGAGGCCTTGTGTTGAAGGGAGTTCATGATGATGCTGGTCATCAGGGTCAGCAGCGCACATTGTGGCTCACGAGACAGCGGTTTTACTGGGAATCTATGGAGAAGGATGTCAAGGAATATGTGGCCCACTGTAAGAGATGTGTGTTGAGTAAAGCACCTGAGCCTGAAGCAAGAGCCCCACTTGTCTCCATTGTGACAACGGCACCTTTAGAACTTGTGTGTATTGATTTCTGGACTGCCGAAGATTCAAACAACAAGTCTATTGATGTGTTAGTAGTGACTGATCACTTTACTAAGCTGGCCTGTGCGTATCCATGTCCAAACCAGTCTGCTAAGACTGTTGCTCGTGTTCTCTGGAATAATTTCTTCTGCATTTATGGGTTCGCTGATTGCATCCATTCTGACAGGGGTGCAAACTTCGAGAGTTTACTTATTGCAGAATTACTTCAGTTATCTGGTGTTGAAAAGTCCCACACCACACCTTATCATCCCATGGGTAACGGTCAAGCAGAACGTCTGAATCGCACACTGGGTGGGATGATTAGAGCTCTGCCAGCTAGGTCTAAGGCTAAATGGCCTCAGATGTTGAACACATTGACATTCTCCTATAACTGCACTGTTCATGAGACTACTGGGTTTCCACCCTTCTTCTTGATGTTCGGACGCACCCCTAGGTTGCCGGTAGATGTTATGTTTGAAAGTGTGCTGTTGGATGGGGACACAGTAGATGTGGATAAGTATGTCCAGTCTCTGGGTGAGGATCTGAGAGAGGCCATGACATTGGCCCAGCAGCATGCCAGTAAGCAACAAAAGAGACAAGCCGAGGTCTACAACAGACGGTCTAAGGGTCACTCGGTGCAGAAGGGAGATAGAGTTCTACTTGCTAACAAGGGGGAGAGGGGCAAGAAGAAACTGGCTGATCGCTGGGAGAGTGTGGTGTACATAGTGGTTGCAAAGAACAGCTCACTGAACACATATCGTATCCAACACCCTACCACTGGACGCATCAAAACTGTGCATAGGAACCTGATTATGCCAGTCAACTTTCTGCCTTTACCTTCGTGGGAGGAACCTGAGGGTCACGGATCTCTATCGAGTGGTGACGTGATCTCTGAGATGTCTGCAATGTCCAGCCAAATGGATGGGAGTGACGCCAGGACTGTCCACTGGGTAGCAGGCCTTCCTGAGTCTTCTGGGAGGATACTCCAAGAGGATGGTGAAGTCCCGGCTGATGGAAGTGAGGTGGAACAACCGTATGAAGTCCCCTTAAGTGAGGTGTGCTCAGCAGAAGTGGACCAGAGAGATATCCCCGAAGCCTACAAGAGTTCTGATTGCGAAACTCCATTCAGTGTGGATGATGTTACCTTGGTTGAAGATGCTTCGTCAGTGTGGTCTGTGACAATCTACCAGGATTCTGATCAGTCGTCTGACACTACTAGTGTTGAGTCGGTAACTGAAAGTGTGCTGGCTCCGGAGATGCGGATCTGTAGTACTCCCCATCCTGAGGTTAGACCTCTGAGCAGGGTTAGTGCTGTCTGTGACATTCCTGCTAGGTTTGTGGGTGAGGGTGTTCGGACTAGACTGGGTAGACTTATTAAGCCAGTGGATAGGTTAATCCAAACTATGTCTACACAGGAAATGAAACAGTTCTTGTTTTCTCAGTGACGGTAGGATATTGCCTACCTTTTCTTTTGTAGGAATGTAGGAAATCTAAGCATGTCTTAGAATGATTTGTGGGTTTGTCTAATATATTTGACAATTCATGTAACTTTGTGTGTAGTCCATCGGCATAAAATGTATATGGCATTTTTCGTATACGGTTGAATAAGGGATTAGCTACCCCTTATTTTTCCTAATCCTTCGCGGGATAGCTTTTCAGCTGATCGACCATTTGTGGGTCTAGAATTAAGGGACTACACTGGGTTACTCTGTCGCCCTGTGGGTGTGAATTTTTTTTCTTTCTTTGCTTTGTTACCTTTGAGGTAATGTGTTTTGTTTTGGGTCTATAATCTAGTGTAAAACAGTGGGGGTGAATGTAGCAGTGTGATGTTGTTCCCCTAGATTACGCACCAAATTGCACACAAGGACCAATTCAAATAGGCCAGGTCAAGAGGGGATGTTAATAATCTGGTAATAATAATAATAATTCAGTGTATTTTTTTATTTAATTACAGCTGCATAGCTAATGTTTTTATTTGGTGTACAAACACTTTTTCATACCAATATTGTACATACAAGTGATTGTAAAAGTTTTGTATATTTTGGTTTGGCCCATCGCGGGTTATCTGTATCCCCATACCACTTTATCATTCTCTTTTGCCTGACCCTCGGCTAGCAAGGTATGTTGTCCTTGGCTCCGAAACTGTTTAATATAAAACCGTCATAAGGTTATACAATGTACTGTTTTGCAACCATACGTTTGTTATAGTGTGGACAGTGTAGGAATTTATGTTAACAAGTTTCACAGAGCTCACTGACTGGGGTATCTGTTGTAACTTCTAAGTACTTGTGACAGTGGTTGAGTGAGTGTACATGTGCTCGCGCAGGTGCCGGATAGCTGTGACTGCACCAAGGGTAACGTGTGTGTTGTCTCTTCGTGTGCAGGTATGTCTTTTATTTTGTCAGAATTATGTTCTGTATAGTTTTACTTGTATATGCTGTTGTGCAGCGAGTGTGCACGCAGCACCTGTTAATTCCTTTTGGCGCGCTCTTTTGCCTGACCCTCGGCTAGCAAGGTGCCGGATAGCTGTGACTGCACCAAGGGTAACGTGTGTGTTGTCTCTTCGTGTGCAGGGCAAATAAAAAGATTTCAACGAGCAGACCATCAGTTGTGGCAGCGTCTTCATTAAGAATTACACAACGCAGAACGAACCACGCTACACTGATACGAAATGCAACAATGTGTACTGGATCTTTCATCTGTGATAAACTGCGTGCAATGTCTTCAATACAGTGGCATCTTCATTCATATAGACTATATTGCCATAGACAATAACGGGAATGAATGTTTACTAGATTATTTGTTTTCTGCTATTTAACAAAAGGCAGGTGCTGATCCCATAGAAGAGGCCTATTTGAATGAGTCATTTCCGGTGGTGAAAAAATAACCCAGTTGTCAAACTTGAGTAAAAGTAAAGATACCTTAATAGGAAATGACTCAAGTAAAAGTGAAAGTCACCCAGTAAAATACTACTTGAGTAAAACTCTAAAAGTATTTGGTTATAAATATACTAAGTATCAAAAGTACTTACGTACTTTACACCACTGGTCATTTCTTAACTGAGTTGAGTAGGAAGTTGTCCCTGAGCGCTGGGTGTGTTCAGTAATAGTTTTATAGCCTTGACCTCTATGGCAGCTGTTGTTTCTGTTGGACACTGAGGATACCAGTTTGAGTTTGAAGACGTGATGAAAGAATCTATTTGGTCCTGAAATCCAGCCCACGAACAGAGCCATATTCTGAGGGACTGACTGTAATTAACTGTCAAAATCTGTGATAATAACTGTCAACGTAATTCAACGACCGTCTTAATAATGTTGTATGGAATAGATCGTGAAGATGAAGTGTGGTTCATTTGTTGGATCGTAATCAGATTAGCTGCATTCATTGGCCTGGCATCTCTGTAAGGTTTCCCTAGTGTAGTAGCTATAATAATGTGGGATACAGTTCTCTACACTTTTAGAAAAAGGGTTCCAAAACAGTTAATCAGCTGTCCCCATAGGATAACCCTTTCTGATTCCAGGTATAAACATTTTGGGTTCCATGTGGAACTCGCTCCGAGAAGGCTTCTACATGGAACCCAATAGGGTTCTACCTGGAACCAAAAGGGTTCTACCTGCAACCAAAAATAGTTCTTCAAGGGATTATCCTATAAGGATAGCCATATACCCTTTTTCTAAGAGCAATGGTTCTCACACAAACATTGTAAAGTGAGGTGAACTATAAAACAGCAACCTTCAAACGTATGTTAACTGTAACTGTCTGCTTGGCCTTGAAGCCAACCTATCCTGCCTCTCTGGATTCTATGTTTAGCTGTCTGAAGTCTCCACTATGTATGCGGCATGGTAGACATAGTGGAGATCTGAGATCAGACGATTTTGATTTAATACCTGCTGACAAAGATCTACAGGCTGGACTCATTGAAACTTGAAGCCCCTGGTATAAGTGTAACATTACTGAATACATGAAATGCTTTTATCTTGGTCTTATACAGGTGTAGACTAATTGACAGCTTGGGACAATACGGTTCTTTCTGCATTTTTTTTTGTAATAGCCTTGTTCTGTTCAATGTTCTTATTAACCTATGTAGTTTAAATACCCAAATAGAAAGACCATTTAAACCAATCACGGTTCCGAACATTAAAGCTAATTGTCTCAGAATAATATTTTTTCTAGATAGAAGCGTCTAGTCCCGAGCTGTCATAATGGTATCATGATAGGAGATTGATTCTAGTAAACACTGACAGCATAAACCCACCGTGTCAAGTTTTGATGACTGCTATAATAAATGTATTATCATTTTATAATTTATAGTCTGAGGACAGTGGAAGGCCAGTTGATAAATACATTTGTTGGGATAATTGAAAGTAACAATTAGGTTCTGTCACTGACTCACAGACGGCCAGGAGGAGGAGAGGTTCTGTCACTGACTCACAGACGGCCAGGAGGAGAGGTTCTGTCTCTGACTCACAGACGGCCAGGAGGAGAGGTTCTGTCTCTGACTCACAGACGGCCAGGAGGAGGAGAGGTTCTGTCTCTGACTCACAGACGGCCAGGAGGAGATTCTGTTACTGACTCACAGACGGCCAGGAGGAGAGGTTCTGTTACTGACTCACAGACGGCCAGGAGGAGAGGTTCTGTCTCTGACTCACAGACGGCCAGGTGGAGAGGTTCTGTTACTGACTCACAGACGGCCAGGTGGAGAGGTTCTGTTACTGACTCACAGACGGCCAGGAGGAGAGGTTCTGTCTCTGACTCACAGACGGCCAGGAGGAGAGGTTCTGTCTCTGACTCACAGACGGCCAGGAGGAGGAGAGGTTCTGTCACTGACTCACAGATGGCCAGGAGGAGAGGTTCTGTCACTGACTCACAGACGGCCAGGAGGAGAGGTTCTGTCTCTGACTCACAGACGGCCAGGAGGAGAGGTTCTGTCTCTGACTCACAGACGGCCAGGAGGAGAGATTGACTCACAGACGGCCAGGAGGAGAGGTTCTGTCTCTGACTCACAGACGGCCAGGAGGAGAGGTTCTGTTACTGACTCACAGACGGCCAGGAGGAGAGGTTCTGTTACTGACTCACAGACGGCCAGGAGGAGAGGTTCTGTCTCTGACTTACAGACGGCCAGGAGGAGAGGTTCTGTTACTGACTCACAGACGGCCAGGAAGAGGAGAGGTTCTGTCTCTGACTTACAGACGGCCAGGAGGAGAGGTTATGTTACTGACTCACAGACGGCCAGGAGGAGAGATTGACTCACAGACGGCCAGGAGGAGAGGTTCTGTCACTGACTCACAGACGGTTCTGTACCAGTTTGCTCTGTCAGTTTCAGAGATTTCTTTCAGGCACCCCTAGGTGAAATAATTAGCATGGAACATCAGTCGTCATCAGCAGAACTAACACTGCTTTGTCCTCTCATATTATGCTACCTGAACGCTGAGTACTGGCGGCACCAGGCGAACCTCCGTTCAACATAGACGCCGGCAACCAATGACGAGACACTGGAACTCATCGTGGCTCTGGTTCCTATGTCAGCGCTGCGGGCTAGCTATGAGCTGTGGCCTGCCCAATTCTGCATTGGCACTGCTTCAACTTCTCAATCGGTCCCGGATTCACCCTCAAGATCGTGGGCTCATGATCTCATGCTCAAAAATCTCTGAAACTGGAAACACTTATCTCCCTCACTAGCTTTAAGCACCAGCTGTCAGAGCAGCTCATAGATTACTGCACCTGTACATAGCCCAACTATAATTTAGCCCAAACAACTACCTCTTTACCTACGGTATTTATTTATTTATTTTGCTCCTTTGCACCCCATTATTTCTGTCTCTACTTTGCGCTTTCTTCCACTGCAAACCAACCATTCCAGTGTTTTTAGTTTTTATTTTACTTGCTGTGTTGTATTTACTTCGCCACCATGGCCTTTTTATATTTTTATTTATTTATACATATATTTGTTTGCCTTCACCTCCCTTATCTCACCTCACTTGCTCACATTGTATATAGACTTATTATTATTATTTTTTCACTGTATCATTGACTATATGTTTGTTTTACTCCATGTGTAACTATGTGTTGTATGTGTCGAACTGCTTTGCTTTATCTTGGCCAGGTCGCAATTGTAAATGAGAACGTGTTCTCAATTTGCCTACCTGGTTAAATAAAGGTTAAATAAATAAAAATATCCTCTGCTGCTATAATGTTACATTTTGATTGATTAGGAGATTGTGGAAACTACATGAGTTTCTGCAGTGTTGCCTTATGATCATGATTGTGTCAGCCCTGTGTCCCAGTAGCTATGTTGCGTAGGTAGACTATCCTCATATACCGAGATGACAGCTTATCCTGTCTCAGTTTATCCACCCGGTGATGCAGCTATATGGCAGGTGGTTGGCTAGGTTCATCGAAAGGCGTGTTCATACTACTTACGGTTGCCAAGTTAGATAGGAAGAATATTCCCATGTACCGAGATAACGGCTCATCTTGCCTCATCGAGGGCGTTGCGTCGTATTAGAAATACGTATGGCTGCATTAGCTGATGCTACATATAGTTAGTATTCACACATAGGCCTAGTGCTCAGTCATGTAATATAATTAACTTAGCTGGTCTATTGAGAGCTCCTAAACGGCGATGAGTTTACCTGCCAGTACCATGCCTCATCAAGGCCACTACTGTATGACGGCGTCAGCCGTGGTGACCAGCCGACATGTTGCCGTCTACTTTATTATATATTTTTTTTAGTACATTGCATATATCAACAGGTGGTTGGCTGGGTCATATTGCTTAAGGTTACTTGTTAGATAAGGAGATATTTGAATGTAGACCCACCAGATGATTTCTCATTTAGTTTCAGAACACCCGGGAGTCTCCAGGGCAGCTGGGTTCGTATTGCTTACGGTTGCTAGTTAGATGGGTGGAATATTCCCATATACCAAGATGACAGCTCATCTTGCCTCAAGCGAGGGCACCCAGCGGTGCGTCATATGAGAAATATGAGACATACGTTGAGCAGCTCATACTATACTGTACATGGTTAATATTCATACAGAGTATACAGTCTTGTAATGGCAGGATGTCTTTAGCTGGCGTATAGTTTACAGTCTTCTAATGGTAGGATGACTTTAGCTGGTGTATAGTATACAGTCTTGTAATGGTAGGATGACTTTAGCTGGCGTATAGTATACAGTCTTGTAATGGTAGGATGACTTTAGCTGGTCTGTAGTATACAGTCTTCTAATGGTAGGATGACTTTAGCTGGTCTATAGTATACAGTCTTGTAATGGTAGGATGATTTTAGCTGGTCTGTAGTACACAGTCTTGTAATGGTAGGATGAATTTAGCTAGTCTGTAGTATACAGTCTTGTGATGGCAGTGGTGTATAGTACTTAAATTAAAATACTGGAAAAGTATACTTCATTAGTTGTTGGGGTATCTGCACTTTACTTTACTATTCATATTTTTGACAACTTTAACTTCACTACATTCCTGAAGAAAATTATGTACTTTTTACTCCATACATTTTCCCTGACATCCAAAATGACTCGTTGCATTTTGAATGATTAGCAGGACAGAACATGGTCCAATTCACACACTTATCCAGTGGTGGAAAATGTACCCAATATTGTCATAACTGAGTAAAAGTATATATACCTTAATAGAAAGTTACTCATGTGAAAGCGAAAGTCACCCATTAAAATAGTAACTTGAGTAAACGTCTAAAAGTATTTGGTTTAAAAAAATACTTAAGTATAAAAAGTACATGTAATTGCTAAAATATACTTAATTATCAAAAATAATTTCAAATTCCTTATATTAAGCAAAGCAGACGGCACAATTTTCTTGTTTTTTAAACGTACGGATATCCAGGGGCACACTCCAAAACTCAGACATTATTTACAAAAGCTGCATGTGTGTTTATTGAGTCTGCTAAACCAGAGGCAGTAGTGATGACCACGTGTTCTCT
This sequence comes from Salvelinus fontinalis, assembly GCF_029448725.1. Lineage (NCBI taxonomy): Eukaryota > Metazoa > Chordata > Actinopteri > Salmoniformes > Salmonidae > Salvelinus > Salvelinus fontinalis. The sequence goes on from NC_074690.1 coordinate 1,037,407, forward strand.
TGATAAGTGAGTCTGCTAGACCAGAGGCAGTAGGGATGACCATGTGTTCTCTTGATAAGTGAGTCTGCTAGACCAGAGGCAGTAGGGATGACCATGTGTTCTCTTGATAAGTGAGTCTGCTAGACCAGAGGCAGTAGGGATGACCATGTGTTCTCTTGATAAGTGAGTCTGCTAGACCAGAGGCAGTAGGGATGACCACGTGTTCTCTTGATAAGTGAGTCTGCTAGACCAGAGGCAGTAGGGATGACCATGTGTTCTCTTGATAAGTGAGTCTGCTAGACCAGAGGCAGTAGGGATGACCATGTGTTCTCTTGATAAGTGAGTCTGCTAGACCAGAGGCAGTAGGGATGACCATGTGTTCTCTTGATAAGTGAGTCTGCTAGACCAGAGGCAGTAGGGATGACCATGTGTTCTCTTGATAAGTGAGTCTGCTAGACCAGAGGCAGTAGGGATGACCATGTGTTCTCTTGATAAGTGAGTCTGCTAGACCAGAGGCAGTAGGGATGACCACGTGTTCTCTTGATAAGTGAGTCTGCTAGACCAGAGGCAGTAGGGATGACCATGTGTTCTCTTGATAAGTGAGTCTGCTAGACCAGAGGCAGTAGGGATGACCATGTGTTCTCTTGATAAGTGAGTCTGCTAGACCAGAGGCAGTAGGGATGACCACGTGTTCTCTTGATAAGTGAGTCTGCTAGACCAGAGGCAGTAGGGATGACCATGTGTTCTCTTGATAAGTGAGTCTGCTAGACCAGAGGCAGTAGGGATGACCACGTGTTCTCTTGATAAGTGTGTGAATTTCGCCATTTTCCTGTCCTGCTAAGCATTCAAAATGTAACAAGTACTTCGGTTGTCAGGAAAATGTATAGAGTAAAAAGTACAATATTTTCTTTAGGAATGTAGTGAAGTAAAAGTAAAAGTTGTCAAAAATATAAATAGTAAAGTAAAGTACAGATACCCCTCCAAAAAATACTTAAGTGGTACGTTAAAGTACTTTACACCATTGCAGTTGTCAAGACGCAGCCCATGCAAAACAGATCTTTATCTTCAACTGACAGTTTTTTGATGTGGATTGTGTATTATGTTACTTAGATTGACACACAATAGTCTTGTAGAGAAGTAAAGATGAAGACCTCCTCCTGCCCCTTGGACATGGTCCCTACAAGACTACTACAAGACGTTATGCCTACTGTTGGCCCCAACATTGGCTATTGTAAATAGTTCACTAACCTCTGGCTCCCGTTCCAGCCCACTTTAAAAATGTTTTGTCCAACCTCTCCTTAAAAAGCCCAATCTAGACCCCTTCCTCACTGAGTAATTATAGACCTATCTCTAAGCTTCCTTTTTTTAAATCGAAGATGTTAGATAAAGTTATTTTCAAGTAATTGCTGACTCATGTTAGCATTAATAAATAATTTTTTTAATTTCCAGTCGGGCTTCTGATATCTTCACGGCAGTTTTATTGAGTGTCAGTAATGACCTTCTGTTGGCTACATTCTATATTCTAGTTATTTTGGGATAGTTTTGATCATAACATTTGTATTGACTGGCTGGAGAAGTATAATTAAAATATAATTAATGTCAAGACTTTCATCTCAGTCACTGATCTTATGAAACATGTAAATGCTTTCATTTCCTCATGTCTGGATTACTGTAACTCGTTGTATACGTGTCTCAGTCTGAAATCAATCCATCGCCGACAGTCATGAGTGAATAGTATAAATGTTTTACGTTATGCTGGGGGTTCAGTATGTTAGTAGCTACAGCAGTTGTGTGTGTATCTGACAGTCCTCTCCTGTGGTGTAGCTGGGTATTAGTCGGTGGTCCTGGGCCTTTCGACTGACAGTTCTGTTCTGTGGTGTAACTGGGTATTAGTCGGTGGTCCTGGGCTTTTCGCCTGACAGTTCTGTTCTGTGGTGTAACTGGGTATTAGTCGGTGGTCCTGGGCTTTTCGCCTGACAGCTCTGTAGCTTTGGGAAGGTCCTTCTCAATAACAATGGGGTCATCCATCAACCCAAATCTCTTCGCCATCTACCCTTCTCCGTCTATCAGGACATTTGATGTTACTGTGGACGGAGAGAAACAGTTTCACGTTTCAAGTTGTATTAGTCGTATGTACAGGATAAGCAGCTGTTACAACAGTGTTCTCAGGCCAGCTGCCCCATTTTTTCAACTCCAGATCTATCACAACTGACTGCATCAGTTGGGCGTAAAAAAAAAAAAGAATTTCTTTATACTTTTATAATATTTTTTAATTAGACATGTCATCCTTTCATAGACTTGCTGTAAAAGTAAAACTCTGGCAACCTAGGCTGTGGAACAGAGGAATCCGGTGCAGGACAGCACAATATTTTGAAAATGTATGTCGACCCTGTCCTCACATTGCTGACATTGGCTACTGTAAAAGATGTAACACTGAGATATGTTGCCTGGAAAACAAGCTCAGAATTTTAGCACAGTTATTGTCAGCTGGCGTTTAACAATAGCATCAGGGTTTGGCAACGGTTCTGGACAGCTGGCTGTTAACAATAGCATCAGGGTTTGCCACTCTGTGATATCATTGATGTCCTTATGATGTTACCATCAGGGTTCTGCAACGGTTCTGGACAGCTGGCTGTTAACAATAGCATCAGGGTTTGGCAACGGTTCTGGACAGCTGGCTGTTAACAATAGCATCATGGTTTGCCACTCTGTGATATCATTGATGTCCTTATGATGTTACCATCAGGGTTCTGCAACGGTTCTGGACGGCAGCAAGGTGTACTGACTTTTGTTCCACAGCAGCTCTATCACAGCTGATTCAGCGAATCAACTCCACATAGTCTTGATTCAAACCAATCAGGTGTGTCAGCTCTATCACAGCTGATTCAGCGAATCAACTCCTCATAGTCTTGATTCAAACCAATCAGGTGTGTCAGCTCTGTCACAGCTGATTCAGCGAATCAACTCCTCATAGTCTTGATTCAAACCAATCAGGTGTGTCAGCTCAATCACAGCTGATTCAGCGAATCAACTCCTCATAGTCTTGATTCAAACCAATCAGGTGTGTCAGCTCAATCACAGCTGATTCAGCGAATCAACTCCTCATAGTCTTGATTCAAATCAATCAGGTGTGTCAGCTCAATCACAGCTGATTCAGCGAATCAACTCCACATAGTCTTGATTCAAACCAATCAGGTGTGTCAGCTCAATCACAGCTGATTCAGCGAATCAACTCCTCATAGTCTTGATTCAAACCAATCAGGTGTGTCAGCTCTATCACAGCTGATTCAGCGAAACAACACCTTATAGTCTTGATTCAAACCAATCAGGTGTGTCAGCTCTATCACAGCTGATTCAGCGAATCAACTCCTCATAGTCTTGATTCAAACCAATCAGGTGTGTCAGCTCAATCACAGCTGATTCAGCGAATCAACTCCTCATAGTCTTGATTCAAATCAATCAAGTGTGTCAGCTCTATCACAGCTGATTCAGTAATCAAATGATCTTAGATCTTTTTTGTAATTTCCCCCGTAATGGTTAAGTTGAGGACTTGCTAAACTGATTCTAAGGAAAACTTATACCCAACTGTGGATCTAAGAGAAAAATGTCCTGCGGATACAATGACAAATGTCAAATATCATGTAAGATATCTACAGACATGTTCCATTAAAATACCTTTAATGTCATTTTAATGTCATGAACTCCATTTTAATAACCTACATTGTAAGAAGACTCTCTCTATCCACAAACGTGTCTAGAAAATATGTTGTGGCAGCTGTTTGGAAGAGTCAATACTCAATCACTTCAAAGGCTTTAAACAATACGCCTTGACTGCAGAGATGAGAATAGCAGAGCCTAAGAAATTAAAAGATTGTTTGTCTTGCCTAATCAACATGTCTCCTGCAGCGCCCCCTATGATGTTTCCAACAGTGACTTTATTAAAACATGACATTGTCACAATGTTGCTAATAAGTTGGGAGAACGTTGTGACATCTTCATTTTGCTAGTAGGGGGATGGAATGAGACGCTGAATCTGAACAGAATGCCACATTAATTAATCTGAACCAATTGGAAATACATAACTTTTACACAACAATTGATTGCAGATGTTTGACAGAAAATATACTATAGATATTAAAAGCTGTGAAGTGATTGACTTGAAAAGAAAAGTGTTGATTTGATATCAGGAACCAATGTCTTTTAACAACTGCAAAACTCACAAGTATATACCATCTTAAGGATACATCTCACATGGAATCTCCAATTTGGAGAAACAAATGAATTGTTTCAGAATTTGTGGTTCTTTTGGTAACACTTTCTTTGAAGGGGATATACATGAGGCATTCATAACACTTTTGTGAAACCATTCATAAAACCTTTAAGCTTCGTATTACCATTCATAAAACCTTTAAGCTTTGCAGTACCATTCATAAAACCTTTAAGCTTTGTATTACCATTCATAAAACCTTTAACCTTTGTAGTACCATTCATAAAACCTTTAAGCTTCGTATTACCATTCATAAAACCTTTAACCTTTGTAGTACCATTCATAAAACCTTTAAGCTTTGTAGTACCATTCATAAAACCTTTAAGCTTCGTATTACCATTCATAAAAACTTTAAGCTTTGTATTACAATTCATAAAACCTTTAGCTTTGTAGCACCATTCATAAAACCATTAAGCTTTGTAGTACCATTCATAAAACCTTTAACCTTTGTAGTACCATTCATAAAACCTTTAAGCTTTGTAGTACCATTCATAAAACCTTTAACCTTTGTAGTACCATTCATAGAAACTTTAAGCTTTGTAGTACCATTCATAAAACCTTTAAGCTTTGTAGTACCATTCATAAAACCTTTAACCTTTGTAGTACCATTCATAGAAACTTTAAGCTTTGTAGTACCATTCATAAAACCTTTAACCTTTGTAGTACCATTCATAAAAACTTTAAGCTTTGTAGTACCATTCATAAAACCTTTAACCTTTGTATTACCATTCATAAAAACTTTAAGCTTTGTAGTACCATTCATTGTAACAATCAGAACACATGTATTCAGCGTCATTCATAAGGAATCTTTAAAATACAAGTCTATATTATTACAGTGAAAATGTGTCATTTTAAAGTCCGTGTACCCAACACCCTGATAGACACACTACTCAGTCAACAGGCTTGGGGTAGTGTAACAGGGTTGGTGCTGCTTCTACTAGACTCTTCAGAAATATATATTCTAACGTTTATGTATTCAGATTGGTTGGTTGAATTTACATGTCAATAAGGTGTTATGCCATTGGCCAAACTTGCAGACAGCGGGAGATCACATTTTTCTCAGTCTGAGATTTACATGGAAGCAGTAGGTCAAGTTCTAAACTAAAGCATTGTGTTATATTTATGTAAATTACAGTGTGTACAAGTTTAGTATGTACAGCAGCTCAAGGTCAGCCACAGAGCTCTACTCTAGTAGCAAGTTAGATGGACGTGTCAGTTGTAGACATTCCTGCAGTAGGCAACCTGATCCTCCTTAAGGTCTCAGAATAGTCTAGAACAATCACTGGTAAAAGAATAAGGAGTGTGATGCTCCTCGAAGTGGGTGGGACTAGAGAGACACAGACACACGGAGGTCTCTCATCCAATACATTTCCTTTACCAGAGTGGTCCATAATTAACTTCTGCTTGGTTTGCACTTCCAACCAGATATAAGGAGGCTGAGGCCCCAGTATCCGTGAGTCAGATACCTTCTTCCTCTGTGGTAAGACTCCTTAGATTTTTACATTTGTCTCATATTTGCGCTCAGCATCTGAGGCGGTAGCTAACTGCACTGTTTGAGTTTATAACTTAAAAAAGTGTTTCATGTCTTATAAGATTTCACAATGTGCAATCGACATTGATTTAAAATGTAATTTGTAACATTTTACTTTAAATGTGTTTTGCTTCAAATCTGTCACTTTCATTCAAGGTCAAAAGTGCTGCACCTGCATGTGTTTGTAAATTCAGGTGGTGGTCTAGAATATACCTGGATTGTCAGGGCTACTTGACAGAATGCACAGTAAAGTAGGAAAAATGAAAGTTACCAGTTGACTTGTAGTTGAATAGGACATCGCTGTAATGATGGAGTTGAATGATGCCATTCAAAATGTTTCTTACCCTTCAGGGGCTAAATTACAAGGTTTCAGACTTGTGCGTATTCACAACACCCGAATGTTTCACAGGATCCTCCAAGACGTACAAATTCAACTGTAGGAGGGGAAAAAGAAGGTGAGACATGGTTTGTCTTCACATAAAAAGTTTATTTTTTAAATGCTGTGTGAGATACCGCTCACTCTGTTGACTGTGGAGGAAGCACCACAGAGTCAATCATGTTTCTTGTTTCATCTCTTTCCTAGTGATCCGTCACCATGAGTACGGACGCTGAGATGCAGATCTACGGCAAGGCTGCCTTGTACCTTCGTAAACCCGAGAGGGAGAGGATGGAGGCACAAGCCATGCCGTTTGATTCAAAGAACGCCTGCTATGTGACAGACGTCAAGGAGCTGTACCTTAAGGGTTTGATCACTGGCAGGACAGAGGGAAAGTGTACTGTCAAAGTCACAAATGCTGACGGCACCAAAGTGGTGAGTCTGATCTGAAAAGTATTGAAGTTAAAAAATTATCCAAATTGTCAAAAACATGCTAAAAGATAATATGAAAACAGTTACGAAAAATAGATCAAGAAGCATTTCTTTGTTCTTTTTTAAGCAGAATATAACCTTCAAAGAAACCATTTTTATTGCTGCTATTTAAAAATGTAATGGAATTATTGATAATGACAAGTCAAGAATCTCCATGTATTTGTCAGTGGGTGATAACAAAGTAGTTTGATTAAATATGGGTATTTTATTCAGCAAAAAGCATTGATTAATGTCCAGTTTGATCCGGTGTAATCTATATTTCTGACTGTTTCAGGATAAAGAGTTCAAAGAAGCAGACATCTACCAGATGAACCCCCCGAAGTACGACAAGATTGAGGACATGGCCATGATGACCTACCTGAATGAAGCCTCTGTGTTGTATAACCTCAAAGAGCGTTATGCTGCATGGATGATCTATGTAAGAAACCTGCATAAACATACACACTGTAAATTAACCTAATAAATACACACAAACAGTACTACACATAAATGAACAGTAGAAACCAAAACATACCAATACAGTAGACCCACATTAGTATACCATAGTACACCCACATCCTCACATAAATCCAGGTAAAAGTCAATCTGACTTTGCTAATCGCCCAATTGAATCCCTTTCATCCAGACCTACTCTGGGCTCTTCTGTGCCACGGTGAACCCCTACAAGTGGCTCCCCGTGTACGACGAAGTCGTTGTCAACGCCTACAGAGGGAAGAAGAGGATGGAGGCTCCACCCCATATCTTCTCCGTCTCTGACAACGCCTTCCAGTTCATGATGATTGGTACGAGCTCTCATGGAGAAATGGATGGATGGATGGATGGAATCTACTGTCTTCTAGTCTAAGTTAGAACAGTCTGCTGGGAATCTCTCGTTTCACTATCCTTGAATGGAAAATATTCCAAAATGTAATTCATGATGATGCTTATGAATACAATGATGTACTCCTAATGTTGATTGATTATAATAAGCAACATGTTTTTGGTTCCAGATAAGGAGAACCAGTCCGTCCTGATTACGTAAGTTGTTTTCTATCATTTCACTTGAGAAAGTGTTTCTATTCTAACATATTGGGTGACTTGGGTGTTATAAAATACATGATATTATGAATGGATTAGGCTCTCTGTAGTAATGACTGGGTACAAAGCTATTTCTCAGTGAAAGCCAATCTGACACTCAAACATGTGACTAAACCCATCTTTCTCTGTTATATAAACCAGCGGAGAATCCGGTGCAGGAAAGACTGTCAACACCAAGCGTGTCATCCAGTACTTCGCCACCATCGCAGTTTCTGGTGTCAAGAAGGAAGTAGACCCCAGCAAAATGAAGGTAACACATTTCAGTTTGTTGCTCTGTGTAAACTTTCTTTCAAGCGGTGAATCCTGTTTTAAGTCAAATTTTTGATAGTTTCTGAGAAACTTGTGTTTGTCTCAATCAGGGGTCACTTGAGGATCAAATCATTGCAGCTAACCCTCTGCTGGAGTCTTACGGTAATGCCAAGACAGTGAGGAACGACAACTCGTCGCGCTTTGTAAGTATGAAGGGCATACTGTGGAATTGACCTTCAATTGGAAAACATATTTTAAAAGTTCTCTATAGGTGCCATAATACCCATAAAACCTAGCGGTCAAACAGGGAAATGCTTCCAATTGTTTTTCCACCATTTATTTCTCCCATCGGGGATTTTAGAAACAGTTAAAATAAGGTTTGTGTTCCGTGTAGGCTTACCCAGGTGTGACGTTTTGATAACCATGTAAATCAGAAAAGGTGACTTTAATCAATATATTTGTCTCTATCTACTCTCAGATTTCAAAATGCTAATTAGCATCAAAGTAGACATCATGGACAACTACAAATCCCTGCAAGATCTTGCATTTCATCTCTAGCTGACACCTTCGCTAACAGCTATTGTGTCGATTTATAACTTATACAAGACAGAATGTATCATTTAAATAAATGTAGCCAATTTATTCATTAATATATTTAGCTAACATTAGATAGTTTATCCAGAGATTCTGACCTTCGCCTAAATTATGCAGTCTCGTCCAGATCATCATGGCATTTGTAGTTCTTTATGATAGCCACATTAGCAGTTAATTAGCATTTCATTTGTTGTGGGTAAATACAGGCAAATATATTTAGCTAAAAGTCACCTTGTCTTAGATAGACTTACAATGTTATCAAATTGACACGCTAACTACACGTTAAAATCCACTATTGGGGAAATGAATGGTGTAAAAACGTTTGGAACCATTTCCCTATTTGACTGCTAGGTTTTATGGGTATTATGACTGATACTGTGGTGCTCTATAGTTTCGTCAATAGATGTTCAACAAACTGTAACTTTTCAAGGGGTTTATCAAAGTAAAATGCTAGATGTATTTAGTTGACCTATTTCTATCCCCCATGCTCTACCTCAGGGTAAATTCATCAGGATTCACTTCCAAGGTGGTAAACTGGCTAAAGCTGATATTGAGACCTGTGAGTTGGTTTTCCGTGTTTCTCAATGCTTTCCTTAAATCAAACAGAATATTTGTTGGAGATTGAATCATCAAATGTAATGTTATCTTATGTTCTCTCTCTCTTTTTCTCTCCCTCTCTCTCTCTCTCTCTCTCTCTCTGTCTCTCTCTCTCTCTCTCTCTCAGACCTGCTAGAGAAGTCCAGAGTGGCCTTCCAGCTGCCCGCTGAGCGAGGCTACCATATCTTCTACCAGATGATGACCAACCACAAACCTGAGCTAGTTGGTAAGGCAAAGTACAGGTTTAGGTGAAATTATTCACACCTCCATCTGTGGAACTTATTCAAATGTTTCCGACTCCACACTGTTAATATTATTATAATCAGTACATCCAAGGTAACAAGGCATCTAAACATTTTTATTTTTTTATTTCACCTTTATTTAACTAGGTAGGCAAATTGAGAACACGTTCTCATTTACAATTGCGACCTGGCCAAGATAAAGCAAAGCAGTTCGATACATACAACAACACATAGTTACACATGGAGTAAAACAAACATATAGTCAATAATACAGTGAAAAATAAGTCTATATACAATGTGAGCAAGTGAGGTGGGTCAGGTCTTTCAAGGTCTTTCATGGGAAAGATCAAGTAATGCACTGTGCTGCACTAGTCCAGGAGCCTCAGTCCCCCCCTTTTGATGCTCTGTATTATATACTGCATGTATCCTTGAGTCCATCTATTGAGTAAAGGAGGGAGAGATACTGTAAAGGTAGGACAGCAGAATTCTAAGAGGTTTAACTGACAAGCCATTCTCCGTTGTCCACAGAAATGACGCTCATCACCACCAACCCTTACGACTTCCCCATGATCAGCCAGGGTCAGATCAGCGTGGCCAGCATCGACGACAAGGTCGAGCTGGATGCCACTGATGTGAGTGATACAAAGTGTGAACCAAACTCTAGATATGGAATGGGTAGGACCACAATACACACTGAATGCATTGCGCAAATCCTGCTTGATAGCAACTGGGCACCTTGTGTTAGTTAGGCATTTGCTTCAAGGCCCCTCGTCATGCCTTCACACTTCACCTTGAGGCACATACCTGTAAGACTTCCACAAGAGACTGCCTCTAAGCGCCCTGTGGAACTGTGTAAAACTCATGTTGTGCTGTCATATACTAGTGTGTTGGCCAAGAGCAATCATGTGTAACAGAGAAGCCAGTTAATTCTATCCATCCCATTTGTTCTGGACTGAACACAGACCTGTAGTGAACTGTAACTGAGTAAACTACCGTTCAGTTCTTTACTGTTGTACTTCCTCTTTAATTCCAGGATGCCATTACAATCCTGGGCTTCTCTAACGATGAGAAAATGGCCATCTACAAGCTGACAGGAGCTGTAATGCACCATGGCAACTTGAAATTCAAGCAGAAACAGCGTGAGGAACAGGCCGAGTCAGATGGAACAGAGGGTGAGTCCCTCTCATAGACGTAAGATACGGAAAGCATTAGTCCCTTTCCCAGTCCCCAACATAGAAATACAACACGTAAGAAGTTAATTCCATGTTAACGGAATTGTGTTGAGATTTTCATTTAAAATGTATGACAAACAAAAATCATACATTTTACAGTTTATCAAACCATTAAACTCTATGTACAATGAACACTTTCAACAATTTACACTGAACATCAAACAAAAACAGATTTCCAGGAAGAACTGTGCAGATGCAAAGTTTGGTAAAAAAGAAGTTTGGCAAAATCTCCCTCAGTTTTTTCTGTGCCCACTGTTTGCAAAAACACTCTTAAATATCTGCTCTGAATTAAGATTCAACGATGTCGGCAAATACCACTGCTGGGTGATTTGAAAAGTCATAGTAAATCAATAATATAATAATCCTCTTAGAAAAAAAAATGTATCTTTAATTTACAATATTTAGAAACTCTGAGAATAGAAAGGTTCAGTACTTTTGTGACGCATCACAGCAGAGTTAAAAATATATGTTAAATAGAAAGTGGATGGTGTTCAGAGATAGATGGGAGGGAAGCTAAAGGATGGGACTAAAAACAAACAAAAGATAAGTATTGTAAAATATCCATGAAATGTATATAGTATGTATAAGCTGGAAGTAGAAGCCTGAGTGTTGCTGTCCATTAGTTTACTCCAATTAGGGGAGAGGTGGTCGGGTTAGGGGAACTTAACGACTTTGGACATCACAGTACAGCACAGAGCTACAGTAGAGTTCAGCACAATATAGTACAGTAGAGCAGAGTTCAGTACAGTAGAGTAGAGTTCCGTACAGTACAGCAAAGTAGAGCATAGTTCAATACAATACAGTATAGTACAATACAGTACATTATAGAGTACTCAACTTGTGTTTTCAAATTTGTACTGTACTGAACTATACACTACTGTACTGTACTATACACTACTGTACTGTACTATACACTACTGTACTGTACTATACACTACTGTACTGTACTATACACTACTGTACTGTACTATACACTACTGTACTGAACTATACACTACTGTACTGTACTATACACTACTGTACTGAACTATACACTACTGTACTGTACTATACACTACTGTACTGTACTATACACTACTGTACTGTACTATACACTACTGTACTGTACTATACACTACTGTACTGTACTATACACTACTGTACTGTACTATACACTACTGTACTGTACAAACTTCCTATTATAGCCAATTCAATTTCATTCAAGAAATTCTGTTACTGATTAATAATTCATAAACAAAATTGATATGAGTAAAAACACAAACTAATTGGTAGGTCTACTTTTACTTGTTAATTCTGTAAAGTTTCATTGTTCTCCCTCATGAGGTAAAAGAATTTTAAAGCACAAGGCACTGTTTTTGAAACTTACAGAAGACAGAAACATTTCTCCAAAACAAAATCGACAATATTAGTTGTATTTCTAATACCTTTTAAGACTTTTTCTGCCAGCTGTTTTACATGACAACTTGTCCATCTGGTTGTCCAGAAATCAAAGCGTTTGCTTATTCCTCATTTTCAGGATGGCAAATGGTAAAACATATATATATATACATATATATATATATATATATATATTCCTTTATTTCTAGAAAAAGATAGACTCTTAGCTTTCATTTGACACCCAATTTGACATGCTCCTATGAACTTCCCGAGTTGGTGCTCATTGGTCCTTTTACAGGGAAACGACCAAGACAGTCGGTGCCACATGAAACTGAGGCAGGAAATACTTTTGAGACCAAATTCCAACCTCCAGAAATGATTTGAATAATGGATGTGGGTGAAAATGAAAACTTAACCTATAAAAGACATCAGAAACAAGCGATCCGTTGTTTGTTTTCTCTCCAGTGGCTGATAAAATTGGCTACCTGCTGGGCCTGAACTCAGCTGAGTTGTTGAAGTGTCTGTGCTACCCCAGAGTGAAGGTCGGCAACGAGTACGTGACCAAGGGACAGACTGTGCCTCAGGTAGGGCGGTTAAACACAGCGTCAAACATTTTCTAACTACCTGAATTATTTTGGGGACAATTGCTTTGCTTCTTAAAAATACTTCTGTTGTTTTTCCCAACCTTATCACTGGACATGGTCAATATCTCATGTATTAATTTGAGGTATTATCTTTGCAGGTTTATAATGCAGTCATGGCTTTGGCCAAGTCCATCTACGAGAGGATGTTCTTGTGGATGGTCATCCGTATCAACGAGATGTTGGACACCAAGAATCCAAGGCAGTTCTATATCGGTGTGCTCGATATTGCCGGGTTTGAGATCTTTGATGTGAGTATGAGACCAGAACAAGACCATTAGTTGTGATTGAGAGGGATTACAGCCTTGTATGATGATGAAATGATCCCTTCTGAAACTCCATCAACAGTACAACAGCATGGAGCAGCTCTGCATCAACTTCACCAATGAGAAACTGCAACAGTTTTTCAACCACACCATGTTCGTCCTGGAACAAGAGGAGTACAAGAAGGAGGGAATCGTCTGGGCCTTCATTGACTTCGGCATGGACTTGGCTGCCTGCATTGAGCTTATTGAGAAGGTCAGTTGTCTGTAAGGATTATACTGGACCACAACAGCAAAGCTCATAGGGAGCGCATTGATAGATATTATCATAATGGTACAACATATCTGACTGTTGAGAACTCAATATGTTTCCTATGATTTCCCCCTAAATGAATGTAATCCTATAAAAGTATGTTTGCTAAAGGAATAAATGTGATCCTAAATGTAAAAATCACTCATTTGATATCCATCTCTTTTTGTAAAGCCATTGGGCATCTTCTCCATCCTTGAAGAGGAGTGCATGTTCCCCAAGGCTTCAGACACTACCTTCAAGAACAAGCTGAACGACCAGCATCTTGGCAAAACCAAGGCATATGAGAAGCCCAAGCCTGCCAAAGGCAAGGCAGAGGCCCACTTCTCCCTGGTGCACTACGCCGGCACTGTGGACTACAACATCACTGGCTGGCTGGAGAAGAACAAGGACCCCCTGAACGACTCAGTTATTCAGATGTACGGGAAGTCCTCAGTCAAACTGTTGGCTGCACTGTATCCCGCTGCACCACCTGAGGGTAAGACCAGCATCAAGTCAAAAGATTCAATTAAGCGATAGTCACAACTCAGACCCACATTGTCTTGCAGTGGCCACCAACCTTTTCAGAGTCAAGATCACTTTCTGAGTCAAAATGCAGGCCAAGATATCCTGCTGAGATGTTTTGTAAATGACTTAGAAAACACAAGCCTATGCAACACTCATCAATTAAAAACAGTTCTGTAGCAATGAGGTTTGTTCAGTCGGCTAAAGGCCCAATATAGTATCACTGTATATAGGTTATAGTATATAAGTTATACTTGAATTGCCCTGCCAATGTGATTCTTCTCGGACCATTTTGAAATTATACATATATTATACATACATACATACATATTATACATATACTGCTGTGACCAGAGAAAGTGAAATATTCCTCGATATTAAATAAGACACAAGCCACTAATATAAACAACGTAAGCGTATCAGAACACTTTGCTCTACTCATTCATTACAGCTGCAGTGCTGGTTGTAGTCATTCATTACAGCTGCAGTGCTGGTTGTAGTCATTCATTACAGCTGCAGTGCTGATTGTACTCATTCACTACAGCTGCAGTGCTGGTTGTACTCATTCATTACAGCTGCAGTGCTGGTTGTACTCATTCATTACAGCTGCAGTGCTGGTTGTAGTCATTCATTACAGCTACAGTGCTGGTTGTAGTCATTCATTACAGCTGCAGTGCTGGTTGTACTCATTCATTACAGCTGCAGTGCTGGTTGTATTCATTCATTACAGCTGCAGTGCTGGTTGTAGTCATTCATTACAGCTGCAGTGCTGGTTGTCCTCATTCATTACAGCTGCAGTGCTGGTTGTAGTCATTCATTACAGCTGCAGTGCTGGTTGTACTCATTCATTACAGCTGCAGTGCTGGTTGTAGTCATTCATTACAGCTGCAGTGCTGGTTGTACTCATTCATTACAGCTGCAGTGCTGGTTGTAGTCATTCATTACAGCTGCAGTGCTGGTTGTACTCATTCATTACAGCTGCAGTGCTGGTTGTAGTCATTCATTACAGCTGCAGTGCTGGTTGTACTCATTCATTACAGCTGCAGTGCTGGTTGTAGTCATTCATTACAGCTGCAGTGCTGGTTGTACTCATTCATTACAGCTGCAGTGCTGGTTGTAGTCATTCACTACAGCTGCAGTGCTGGTTGTACTCATTCACTACAGCTGCAGTGCTGGTTGTAGCACGAGTGGAAGTAGGGAGAACGCTCATTTTATGACATAAAAGTGTTGAACAAAGTGTTGAATAACAACTTAAACATGAACTAACTCATTAAAAGAGCATCTCTCTGCTGTATTCGTTGAGTCTCTGTCTAGTCATGGTTTCAATCGTTTTTACATCTCAAAGTAGCAACTTTGTTGTGCTTCAGATTCTTCTTTTTACAATCTATGGCTCGAGGAAACTGTGCATGCACGGTGATCTGAGCTTTCTGATTGGCCAGCGGTAGGCCTATAAGTGTAGTTGATTTGCTCTCTACCTTCAGACATGAAACGGTTCAAAATCCCGATCGACCTGTTGGTGACCAATGCCTTAAATTCTTTGAATGTGTCACAATTTATCAGGGTTATTAACTGGGATAATTTACTCTTCAATAGGTGTAATTTTGCACAGTCTCATTGGCAGCATTTGCATTTGATTCTCTAATTTCTAATGATCTTTAACTTATCCACATTTGAACAGATACAACCAAGAAAGGAGGCAAGAAGAAGGGTGGTTCCATGCAGACTGTGTCCTCCCAGTTCAGGGTGAGCTATTGAAATGTCTATATTCAGTCCTCCAAAAGGTGCATTGATTATCATAAATGATTTCTGAGAACATGGTTTGTAATCCTCTTCCAGGAGAACTTACAAAAGCTGATGACCAACTTGAGGAGCACTCATCCTCACTTTGTACGCTGCCTGATCCCCAACGAGTCAAAGACTCCAGGTACAAGAAATATTGACTTGAATATTACATCTTATCTATACAGTATGAGTAACCTTAACAAGCCCAATCCTTTAGTCTGTTAATAAGTATTAAAGAGACTTGGTTTGTTTTTCCAGGTCTGATGGAGAACTTCCTGGTTATCCACCAGCTCAGGTGTAATGGTGTTCTGGAGGGGATCAGGATCTGCAGAAAGGGCTTCCCCAGCAGAATCATCTATGCTGACTTCAAGCAGAGGTACACTCACGCAAACACAAATGCACACACAACACACAACACACACACACACACACACACACACACAGCACACACACACACACAATTCTCCAAGGGCAATCCCAGCATCAGAATAGGCTTAGCTTTTATGTAATATAACCAACCCATTACAACTTGAAATATGTTAAAACTGTCTCCTCATTCAGGTACAAAGTACTAAATGCCAGTGTCATCCCCGAGGGCCAGTTCATGGACAACAAGAAGGCTTCTGAGAAGCTGCTTGGGTCCATTGATATCAATCACGACGATTACAAGTTTGGACACACCAAGGTCAGTCAAATACCCCCAGCAAAAGCTGACATCCAAACACAACTTCAATGATGATTTAAACATGAACCATTCAACATCTGTCCAGTTGGTTTATCCATCCTTTCATTCCTTCTTCTTCATTTAAAGGGTCAATCTGCAGTTGCATCCATTTTCTGAATGATACATTAATGATTTGTACCCATTGATTCTGGAAGAATATAACTTAGAATTGCCTCATGAGCTTAGTTCAGCTGTAGAACCCAAAGTATATTTGTCACGACTCCTTCCGAAGTTGTTGCCTCTCCTTGTCTGGTCGGTGTTCGTCGGTCGACGTCACCGGTCTTCTAGCCATCATTGATCCATTTTTCATTTTCCATTGGTTTTTGTCTTGTCTTCCTACCCAATGCTTGTTTTACTCCAATGGTTTGTAAACTAAATAAATGTAAACTAACACTGTATAGCCTCAAAACATGGTTCAACCTATCATGTAATAGCATGGATGGTCAGTCCTTGCATCCATAGCTCTGTCTATTTGAGAGTGGTTACATATCTCCAGCCCCATCCTTCTCTTTTTAACTGAAAAAGGGGCGGGGAGGAAACTTTGTTAATGCTGCAACTGCTGATTGACCTTTAAACTTATGAAAAAGGTGGAAAAACATTGAACAATTGTTTTCTTCAAATTCATACAAGTATATAAACTCAACTCATTATCATGTGCATTGAGTTAGAGTGGTATGGCTTCAGTTATCTGTATCTGTGTACATTATTCATCTACAACTCTGCAAGAACTTTCAACTTTTAAACAAGCTATCCCATGGTTTGTTTGTTAGCATTGCAATGTTTATGTTCAAATGAATCTAGTGGTGTTGTTCCCCTGTTTTGATCCAACCCTTTCTATCTGTCACCATCTGACTGGGGTTCCAACGGCCATGTTTACATGTGTCTCAGGTGTTCTTCAAAGCCGGTCTGCTGGGTGTCTTGGAGGAGATGAGAGATGAGAAGCTGGCCGTTCTGGTCGGCATGGTCCAGGCTCTCAGCCGTGGATTCCTCATGAGAAAAGAGTTCACCAAGATGATGGAGAGGAGGTGAGGAAGAGTAGACATCTTGGCAAAGCTTTCTGTGGACCTGCTGTATGTAATGCATGATGATCACATACTGTAAATGCTGTGAGTTGATCAGAATGAGAACGTAGGTCTTATAATGCTCTATTAGGGCTGCAGTTTGGGATTTGGCAAAGCTGTTCAGTTGTCATTTATATTGGTGAAATTTACCCATTCATTCTTAAATAACATAAATAGCCTCCTGATTTAAGCATGACCTGTCAGTCCTTGCATCTAGAACTCTGTCTATGAATTTAAGAGTTCTTCCATTTCCTTAGCCCCGTTCCTCAGCTGTATACACAAAGTGTTAGGGGGTGGGGGGTTGTTCTTCAAATCCCAGAATGTAGCTTTAAGCATGTCACTCACCATGCCACTCTATCCTCTCTGTCGACCAGAGATGCCATCTTCACCGTCCAGTACAACATCCGTTCATTCATGAATGTGAAAACCTGGCCATGGATGAAGGTGTACTTCAAGATCAAGCCCCTGCTGAAGAGCGCTGAGACCGAGAAGGAGCTGGCCAACATGAAGGAGAACTTCGACAAGATGAAGACAGACCTGGCCAAGGCTCTGGCCAAGAAGAAGGAGTTGGAGGAGAAGATGGTGTCCATGCTGCAAGAGAAGAACGACCTGGCACTCCAAGTTGCATCTGTGAGTGAGAAATGATCCTCATAAGATCATATTTTCATACACATGAATACACAAACGAGCACACATTTAATTATTCTTTAATTATTTATATTGATTCGATTAGACTTTTTTGACTAAATCAAATCTATATTTTGATAAACAGAGTGAGGAGGATGATTTTTCTCCTGTTCTGAAATCAGGAATCAGAGAATCTGAACGATGCTGAGGAAAGGTGTGAGGGGCTCATCAAGAGCAAGATCCAGCTGGAGGCCAAACTCAAAGAGACGGCTGAGAGGCTGGAGGATGAGGAGGAGATGAATGCTGAGTTGACTGCCAAGAAGAGGAAGCTGGAGGATGAGTGTTCTGAGCTGAAGAAGGACATTGATGACCTGGAGCTCACCCTGGCCAAAGTGGAGAAGGAGAAGCATGCCACTGAAAACAAGGTCTTGTGTCTTATCATAGACAGTCTAACCCAAACCATCATCAACTCAAAACATAGCTCAACAGAAATGGAATTCCAGATGCATTGTGTGTGCAAGAAATATGAAGACACAAAATAGTAGAATAGTGGTATTCCCCACATTCATTGTATGTTCAGCTGCCCCTTGTTTATGACTTCCATTCAGTACACTGGCATGGAGTACACTGCCACCTAGTGTTGAATATATAGAACAGTACTTGTTGACACATTTCTAATCTGAATTAAATGAATGCAATACATATGAAACTAAATCTCCCCTTTATGGTGAAGTGAACAAAGACACATTTTGTTGTGGTCGTTTTCAGGTTAAAAACCTGACAGAAGAGATGGCGTCTTTGGATGAGAGCGTTGTCAAGCTGACCAAGGAGAAGAAAGCCCTCCAAGAGGCCCACCAGCAGACACTGGACGACCTGCAGTCAGAGGAGGACAAAGTCAACACTCTGACCAAGGCCAAGACCAAGCTGGAACAGCAAGTGGACGACGTGAGTGGAGTTTGACATTTTGGCCGTGATAGTATGTAAGATGTTATTATCTTCTGTTTAGATTTGAACAATACATGTGTGTTTTTGTGTTGTAGCTTGAGGGTTCTCTGGAGCAAGAGAAGAAGGTCCGTATGGACCTTGAGAGAGCCAAGAGAAAGCTGGAGGGAGATCTGAAACTGGCCCAGGAGTCCATAATGGACCTGGAGAATGACAAGCAGCAGTCTGATGAGAAAATCAAGAAGTAAGCAAACAATACCTGCCATATTGACAATAATGGTTGTTCTTGACTAATTCTTGTAATTATGAATTAGAATTTACATGATACTCTCTCTTTACTTTATCGAACTTAAACCAACTTTGCAATCGACGTGTTTGTGTTTCTTAGGAAGGAGTTTGAGACCTCCCAGCTCCTCAGTAAGATTGAGGATGAGCAGTCTCTGGGAGCTCAGCTACAGAAGAAGATCAAGGAACTCCAGGTACAGTACAGGACCTCAGCTCCAGTGCAGGAAAGCACACAGCTGAAACATTTCCTAAAAAAATATTCTGGTAGCACATTTCTCCTGGTGGGTCAATAGATTGGAAGATGTGGTTTCTTACCGTTGTGGTTTTGGTTCCAGCATGGGACACCATATACTGAATATATTAGTGTAACTGATTTTGTATGAACACATTTTTTAAAACGTATACTATTATTGTTTTCTGTATTGTAGTATTCATCAACCGTGCTCCTGCCCCCTGTTCTAGGCCCGTATTGAGGAGCTGGAGGAGGAAATTGAAGCTGAGCGTGCTGCCAGGGCCAAGGTTGAGAAGCAGAGGGCCGATCTCTCCAGGGAACTTGAGGAGATCAGCGAGAGGCTGGAGGAGGCCGGAGGCGCCATTGCTGCTCAGATTGAGATGAACAAGAAGCGCGAGGCTGAGTTCCAGAAGCTGCGTCGTGATCTTGAAGAGTCCACCCTGCAGCATGAGTCCACAGCCGCCGCTCTGCGCAAGAAGCAGGCCGACAGTGTGGCTGAGCTCGGGGAGCAGATCGACAACCTGCAGCGCGTCAAGCAGAAGCTGGAGAAGGAGAAGAGTGAGTACAAGATGGAGATTGATGACCTCTCCAGCAACATGGAGGCCGTCGCCAAGGCTAAGGTGAGTAGTGATGGTTTGATCAAGCAGTGTTGAGGAGAGTCAACTACATTACCATTCAAGTGAACTGAAGTTGACAGAAGTCCCAAATATAAAGTACTGATGGTACATGTTTCACTAACAGGGCAATCTGGAGAAGATGTGCCGTACTCTTGAGGACCAGCTGAGTGAGCTCAAGACTAAGAATGATGAGAATGTTCGCCAGATCAACGACATCAGTGGACAGAGGGCCAGACTCCTGACAGAAAATGGTACCATCATCAACAATGAACAACAAACCAATTCTTTGTTCAGTAAAACACAATAACATGTATTGGGGGGCTGTATCCATGTAGTCCAGTCCACATAGTTTCTACTGTTCTGACTTAAACTGTAATGATCGTTCTTTCAAGCACTTTGTTACATTATCAGAAATTTTTTTTTTATTCAGGTTACTAATACTTTTGAAAAACTAGATGATTACTTATTTGATTACTTTGAAATTCAGAAATTACTTTTGGCAAAAAACACATTGACTTCGTTTTGTTTTCTCGCAAATTTGTTAGTTCCACCTGAGCGAGTCTGACCAATAGTTAGAGACCACTATGATGACACACCAAATGGGTTTGATGGATGCTTTTTGTCTGCTTCTAATGCCTCTTAATGGGAAAGTAATCCAAAAGTAACGTAAAGTAATCAGATTACATGACTGAATTTGGGTAATCCAAAAGTTACGTTACTGATTACAATTAGACAGGTAACTAGCAACTGTAATGGATTACATTTAGAAAGTAACCTACCCAACTCCGACTATTTAACACCTAACATTGCCCTACGTTACTGTCACGATCGCCGTCAGGGTGGAAATGACAGGACCAAGGTTCAGCATGGTGAGCGTACATTTCTTTTTATTTATGAATGTCGCCAACAAAAACAAGAACAAGAACCAACAAAACGAGCATGAAGCTGACTAGGGCTATACAGGCCACTAACACAGACAACTACCCACAACTAAGGTGGAAAAACAGGCTGCCTAAGTATGATTCCCAATCAGAGACAACGATAGACAGCTGTCCCTGATTGAGAACCATACCCGGCCAAAACATAGAAACAGAAAACATAGAAATAAGGAAACTAGAATGCCCATCCCAGTCACACCCTGGCCTAACCAAAATAGAGAATAAAAGCCTTTCTATGGCCAGGGCGTGACAGTTACCTTGAAATACATGTTCAATCTTAGAGAACAGAGACCCTATTAACAAGATGTCCCTCTGTCCCTGCAGGTGAGTTTGGCCGCCAGCTGGAGGAGAAGGAATCCCTGGTGTCTCAGCTGACCAGAGGCAAACAGGCCTTCACCCAGCAGGTTGAGGAGCTGAAGAGGCAGATTGAAGAGGAGGTCAAGGTAAGGGAATTTTGAAATCCCAATGTGGCCCTCGAGACAAAATGATTGCCCACCCCTGATAGAGACGGTGACTAGGCCACCCTCAGAGACTTCCACTGTCATTTGTGTTACTATCTCTCTTAGTCTTTGTATTTCTCTCTTTCTCTCGCAAAGGCTAAAAACGCACTGGCCCACGGTGTCCAGTCTGCCCGCCATGACTGTGACCTCTTGAGGGAGCAGTTTGAGGAGGAGCAAGAGGCCAAGGCAGAGCTACAACGTGGCATGTCCAAGGCAAACTGTGAGGTGGCTCAGTGGAGAACTAAGTATGAAACTGATGCTATCCAGCGCACAGAAGAGCTGGAGGAGTCCAAGTGAGTCACACGGAACAGCAAAACTCAAATATAGGGTGAAGATAGTGAGTGGTAGGGGGTTCTAAAAAAAAATTACGTTGATTTGTAATGTTTGCAAACCCTCTGTCATCCATCAGAAAGAAACTGGCCCAGCGTCTGCAGGAGGCTGAGGAGACCATTGAGGCGACCAACTCCAAGTGTGCCTCCCTGGAGAAGACCAAGCAGAGGCTGCAGGGAGAGGTGGAGGACCTCATGATTGATGTTGAGAGAGCTAACGCAATGGCCGCCAACCTCGACAAGAAGCAGAGGAACTTTGACAAGGTGAACATTAATAATCCTCAACCTAGAGTGATATGTTCTGTCTGCTGTATGATCAAATGTAGCATAATTGTAGCATATTTCTGATTCCAAACTCTTCATCAAGACCTAATGAAAATCCCATCGATTTCCCAGGTTCTGGCAGAGTGGAAGCAGAAGTATGAGGAGGGTCAGGCTGAGCTGGAAGGAGCTCAGAAGGAGGGTCGCTCTATGAGCACTGAACTCTTCAAGATGAAGAACTCGTACGAGGAGGCTCTGGATCATCTGGAGACTCTGAAGAGAGAGAACAAGAACCTGCAACGTGAGCATTTGACAGCAGTTCTATTGAGCTCATGTTGAACTAGTATAATTGCCATTTCAATTTTTTTCAACTTATAATTGGTATCCCTTTGAACAACCCAAAGAAGTGGGGGCAATTATATTTGCAAGACCCTGTGAAGTGCTGATTAATTCATGAATCAAATCAAATCACATACTTCGTAAACAACAGGTGCTTACGGCCCTTCCCAACAATGCAGCGAGAAAACAAGGAAATAGAGAAATAATAACACGAGGAAGAAATACACAATGAGTAACGATAACTTGGCTCTATACACAGATACCAGTACCGAGTCGATGTGCAGGGGTACGAGGTAATTGAGGTAGATACGTGCATATAGTTAGGCATAAAGTGACTAGACAACAGCATAGACAAACAGTAACAGCAACACGTGGTGATTTAGTGCAAAAAGAGACAGATAGTTACATAGTCTGGGTAGCTATTGGTTACTAACTATTTAGCAGTCTTATGGCTTGGGGGTAGAAGCTGTTCAAGGTCCTGTCTGTTCCTGACTTGCTGCATCGTTACCGCTTGCCGTGCGGTAGCAGAGAGAACAGTCTATGAATTGGGTGGCTGGAGTCTTTGACACTTTTTAGGACCTTCCCTGACACCGGCTGGTATAGAGGTCCTGGATGGCAGGGTACTTGGCCCCAGTAATAATTATAATTCAAAGTCAACTTCATTGGATTGGCAATACCCACTGAAAATCTCCCAAGTCTAAACTGCTCCTGTGTTTGTGTGTGCAGAGGAGATCGGTGACCTGACTGAGCAGATCGGAGAGACTGGCAAGAGCATCCATGAGTTGGAGAAGGCCAAGAAGACCGTGGAGACAGAGAAGTCTGAGATCCAGACCGCTCTGGAGGAGGCTGAGGTACTAACTACAGCTGTTTGATGGGAAAAGCAATGTTAATTTGATAATTTGTAATATTTGGATGCAGAAGAATCAGCTACTCTTCCTGGGGTCCACAAAAAACACAAAACACTACAAATAACAAAACACTGATAGAGAAGGACAGTCACACAAATGTAAAATACGATATACAAACACTACAACTAAAGTGGTACACTAGGCAACTCCAGCTACAGTCCCACGATCCCTGTATTGGTGTTTATTGTCGTCATGTAAATTTAATTCCTTGTGTTATACACATCCAAATGTATTGAACACAATTTGCCTGACTGCTTCTCTTTGTCCAGGGAACACTGGAGCACGAGGAATCCAAGATTCTGCGTGTGCAGCTGGAGCTGAACCAGATCAAGGGTGAGGTGGACAGGAAGCTGGCTGAGAAGGACGAGGAGATGGAGCAGATCAAGAGGAACAGCCAGAGGATGGTGGACTCCATGCAGAGCACCCTGGACTCTGAGGTCAGGAGCAGGAATGATGCCCTGAGGGTGAAGAAGAAGATGGAGGGAGACCTGAACGAGATGGAGGTCCAGCTGAGCCACTCCAACAGGCAGGCCGCTGAGGCCCAGAAACAGCTGAGGAACGTCCAGGGACAGCTCAAGGTAAAGGGACTGGGGAGAGATTTGTTGGTGAATCTGTAGAAATGAATAGCACAGAGAAATACATAGAGTTGACTAATATAGTGTAGAAAGGCAGAGATATTGGGGAAATTCTTACCAAGGAGCATTTATATCAATGACCCAATCACCTCTACTTCCACAAGTCCTAATGAACCCATGTCATTGTGAACCCCAGGATGCCCAATTGCACCTTGATGACGCTGTTCGTGCCGCAGATGATATGAAGGAGCAGGCAGCCATGGTGGAGCGCAGGAACGGTCTGATGGTGGCTGAAATCGAGGAGCTGAGAGTTGCTCTGGAGCAGACAGAGAGAGGCCGCAAAGTGGCTGAGACTGAGCTGGTAGACGCCAGTGAGCGTGTTGGACTGCTGCACTCCCAGGTATGGGTCAAAAGCCATTTCTAATGAAACTCATCCAGGCATACCATTTCTGCCTTGTCACTTGAAAGTTCTCTTGAGAATCAAAAAAATGGTTTTACCTCCTCCAGAACACCAGCCTTCTGAACTCCAAGAAGAAGCTGGAGTCTGACCTGGTGCAGGTGCAGGGAGAGGTGGAAGACATTGTCCAGGAGGCCAGGAATGCAGAGGAGAAAGCCAAAAAGGCCATTACTGACGTGAGTCCTTATGATCTATTCAATTACATTCACTTCATTTGTATCCAAGGGCCAATAGTAGCTGGGATGGTTTACCACAACAAAGATCTCAGAGGGACATTATGATTGGTTCCAATCGGTGCATAATTTAAACAAACTACGATTTCAGGCGGCCATGATGGCTGAGGAGCTGAAGAAGGAGCAGGACACCAGCTCTCACCTGGAGAGGATGAAGAAGAACCTGGAGGTCACAGTCAAGGACCTGCAGCACCGCCTGGCTGAGGCTGAGAACCTGGCCATGAAGGGAGGCAAGAAGCAGCTCCAGAAACTGGAGTCCAGGGTGAGTTAACAGCAGGGTGGATTAAGGTGGATTGAAAGACTGACTGCTGGAAATGTATTTAATCATACAAATACACAGGAGCATTGTGTAATGACTTTCTCTTACAAAGGTGCGTGAGCTTGAGACTGAGGTGGAGGCTGAGCAGAGAAGAGGTGTAGATGCAGTCAAGGGAGTCCGCAAGTATGAGCGCAGAGTCAAGGAGCTCACCTACCAGGTAAGAGAAAGTACCTTCTTCCCAAACTTGACACTAACACAGACAGGTTTGTGTATAAAACTATGGTGCATTGATTCTTTGATCTTGTCCCACAGACCGAGGAGGATAAGAAGAACGTTGCCAGACTTCAGGACCTGGTAGATAAGCTGCAGATGAAAGTCAAGGCCTACAAGAGGCAGGCTGAGGAAGCGGTGAGTCACATACTTAGTCATTATACATTGGTAAACCTTTTTTTTCTCCTTGTAGATATTACAAAACTTAATATCCATACAGTTTAGTTTAGGCTTTAACCAATGCCTCGCAAAGAAGAGCACTGATTGGTAGATAGGTCCAAAAAAATGGCAAAGGAATAAACATTTTACGGGTATGCTTTTCATCGGAAAGTACTGGGGAGTTTTTCAGGATGAAAAAAAACGGATTGTACATAAACACAGACAAAATCCTAGAGAAAAACCAGATCCAGTCTGCTTTTCACCAGACACTGGGAGAGAAATTAACCGTTCAGCTGACAATAACCTTAAACAAGGACATATCTACACTGGAGTTTCATACCAAGAAGACAGTGAACGTTCCGGAGTGGCCTAGTAAAGAAACGAAAGGAGAGGAGGAACGGTGATATCAGTTGTCGCTAAAGTTGTTCAAGGCTGAAATTCACACTGTGAATGGGAAGATTTCCATCCCATTCACCATCCACTTCTTTCGGTGTAGGTGGAACGGGAGTGGGGGATAAACTTTGACTTGTAGAATAAAACAGAAACGCCAAAGCCAGGCTTCTGCTTACAGCCATATAGGTCGCTAAAAGAGGCTACAAAAGCAAAACAGAAAACGAGTGAATCGTTCCGAACCTGTACAAGCCGTCAGTTGATACACTCAACTAAAAAAGATTTTTAACAGCATATGAATGAAGATAAAATAGCTTACAGACAAATACAACTAATCACAACAAACACATTATTTAAACAGACACACTCATCCAGAGCAATTAGGGTTAGGTGCCTTGCTCAAGGGAACACTGACAGACTCTCACCTAGTCGTCTGGGGGGTGTCAAACCAGCAACCTTTCGATTACTGGCCGTACGCTCTTAACCGCTTGGCTATCTGTGGCTCAGTATTAACTGTGGGTAGCTAACGAGAAGGATTTTGACTTATATCTGCTTGAAAAATGATGGCGAGACTTCAAAATGTCTGTCTAGCAATGATCAACATCCAAATCGACAGATCTTGAAGAATTATGAAAATATTGCACAATCCAGAGATTTACCCATAAAGACACAGCTAAAGATGTTTATAACATGTATTGACCTTGGCGGGTGAATACCTATCTAGTCCTGATATAGTGTTTAATTTTTTATTAATACAAATGTTTTTTAAATTGTTCTTCTACTTTGATTTAACAGAGTATGTTTTGTAGATTGTTGACAAAAAACTAATTTAAATCCATTTTAATTTTAATTTGTAACACAATAAAATGTTAAGAAATCCAAGGTGGGTGAATACTTATTTTAGACACTGAAAGCCCCTGGAAGCAGTGGTTTGATCCCCCATTTCACCACTCATTCTCTCTGCTGGATCATCTATCTCCCTATATACTATCCTAAATCTGTCAACAACAAAAAAAGTAGTTTAAAATACCTCAAAAAATAATGATATTAATTTGCTACCTGAAGCTTCAAACTTTGAATGCTGATTTTACACTCTCCTTCTCTTTTCCTCACCCAGGAGGAACAAGCCAACGGCCACATGTCTAAGTTCAGGAAGGTTCAGCATGAGCTGGAGGAGGCTGAGGAGCGTGCTGAC
The DNA here is from genome assembly GCF_029448725.1 of Salvelinus fontinalis. Lineage (NCBI taxonomy): Eukaryota > Metazoa > Chordata > Actinopteri > Salmoniformes > Salmonidae > Salvelinus > Salvelinus fontinalis. Next base: position 1,064,221 of record NC_074690.1, read on the forward strand.
ATCGCTGAGTCTCAAGTCAACAAGCTCAGAGCCAAGACCCGCGACACTGGAAAGGTACGGAGCTGCTGCTAAACCTATACCTGACTCATATTCAGATATGGCCACAACCACACCACCTATGATATAGTCTTCTCAGAGGTCAATACTGACCTTTTACACTCACTAAAATGTATTTAAGATCTATAAGAAGCACATTTCAGGTAGAAATAGATGAACTCAAACTAAGATGGTTCTTCAAAATTGAAAATCAAAGCTCAGCACTGAGCATTTAATGCTTCAACCATTACATTATTTCTAACTATACAGATATTCATATATTTTGCATGTTCATTATTAATACTCATTCATTATTTTCTGTCTGTCTTCCTTACAGGGCAAAGAAGTTGCTGAATAAACAAGACCAAAGTCTTACATAATTTTCCTGTGTTGCATAAAATATGATTTTCATGGTGAAAATGTTTAACTTTGATTAAAAACGTGTCGGCCTACATACTCTCTTTTGTGACTGTGGACTCATTACTCAGCGAACACATGTAAGCCTACATTTACACTTTTGTGACTTTGGAGAAGAAAAACAAAACACTATTGGAATGCTCGTTCAAACGACTTAGTATCTCATTTCAAAAGACTTCGTAAAAAAAATTGTTAAAATGAGACTATTTTATTTTTATTTTTACAACAGAATAGTTAATTGAAAATCTAAATAGTGCTAGAGAGAGCCCAGAGCTTGTACCAGAGTGATATTGGAGTGGGAGAGAAGGCCGACACCATTTTTTATTTAATCCACTGGAAATACGCTCTGCTCCTCCTTCTACATTCTCCCACTTATACGCCCAGACATTCAAAAGCAGCCCTTCTTTAGGCTTTACTGTCAATGAATGATCATATCAGTGGATGGAATCAGTGAAGGAATGGATGCAGCAACATTACAGTCTGAGAAGCTGCAATAACAAATCAGGCCTAATTAAGAAAAAAAAATCACAATTAAGTCGTTCAAACTACTTAGTATCTTGTTTGAACGACTTAGTATCTAATTTTAATGTATTTTTCTACTAAGTCGTTCAAACGAGAATTTGCAATTTAAATTGCCTTGGGAATCAGGTCTCCCGTTCTCAGCTTATTCATAGCATTAAATTATTGTACTTTAAAGAAGCAATCTGGGGATTCCAGCAACAAAGCGGTCACCCCAACGAAGGGATCACCCCAACGAAGGGATCACCCCAACGAAGGGATCACCCCAACGAAGCGGTCACCCCAACGAAGGGATCACCCCAACGAAGGGATCACCCCAACGAAGGGATCACCCCAACGAAGGGATCACCCCAACGAAGGGGTCACCCCAACGAAGGGATCACCCCAACGAAGGGATCACCCCAACGAAGGGATCACCCCATCGAAGGGATCACCTTTTTTGGTAAACAGCTGAGGGATGGGGCTGGGAAAATGTTACCACACAAATTCATAATGATGGATGAAAGAACTCATCATCAATAACATTAAAGTGATTGTTGTTATCCTCTACACTTGGAGGAATTGTCCTATATCACGTGTCAAACTCATTCCACAGAGGGCCGAGTGTCTGCAGGTTTTTCGCTCCACCCTTGTACTTGATTGATGAATTAAGGTCACTAATTAGAAAGGAAATCCCTTCACTTGGTTGTCTAGGGCTTAATTGAAATGAAAATCCCGCAGACACTCGGCACTCCATGGAATGAATTTGACACCATCGGTCTATAAAGACAGGCCCAAACTGAAATGTTTCAAAAATATATATAATAAGAGAAGCATTTGCATAACCATGGTAGCAATTGAAAGGGAACACTTTGAAGATTGTGGGGTTCTCAGGAAACAGACCAGATTTGTCACATAATGTGCACATTCATCTCTCGTGGTCAGACAATGTAAACATAAATGGTTGTCGAGCATCTGACCAAATTACGTGAGATTTAACAGACTATAAATGGGAAAATAAATTACAAACGTGATGTTGATTTAGCGTTAGCCAATTTTTGCATTTCCAACAGATTTTTCGGCAGATATACTTTTTCCAGAGAGGGGTAATTTCTGTCCCTCCTTCACCTGGAAGAAGACTTATGAGAGGGTGATGGTGGCAACACGGGTCACACGCAGGTCCTCATCAAACTCGGTTCAAATGCTGCTCCTCAAAACAGAAACACTGGGAGGGGGAAAAGAGATACGCGTATTTTAACAGACAGACTCAATATGGAGGTCAACGTCTAAGATGACATTTATGTCAGGAGTCCACGCACCAACCACAACAACTTTAGAGGAAGCTGTATATGAGCTGCGGTACTTACCCAGGAAGTACTGCAGACCGAAGATCAATGTAGAGATGCAACAACTTTTTCCAGACGAAATTCAATAATTTGCTGTTTTGTTGATGGTGGCGGAAAAACATTCTCTCTGGCACTGCTCCAGAATCTCCTATAAGTGTTCAATCGGGTTGTGATCTGGTGACTGACACACACACACACACACACACACACACACACACACACACACACACACACACACACACACACACACACACACACACACACACACACACACACACACACACACACACACACACACACACACACACACACACACACACACACACACCATTTAAACTCCCTATGCTAATTTGAGACTCTTATTTTAAAGTCACTGAGATCTCTTCTTTTAGCTTCTTGGTAGCCAGAATAATGGGAAACTGACCCGAAGCATGATAGGAAGTTAATTGCTTAATTAACCCAGGAATCACACCTGTGTGGAAACACCTGCTTCATCCCTTATTTACTCAAGTTCTTCCTTTATTTTGGCATTTACCTGTATGTTCCCCTAGGAGGTGCTAGAAACGTATTCCAAATGATTCAAAGCTAAAAGTAATAACGTCGGTGGAATCAAAACAATCATTTAGGAAATGTTCTTAAATCTTTCTTTTATGTTGTAAAATGTGGAGTAGGTTGTGTAGTTCGGTAGAAACTCTTTAATTTAATCAATTTTAAAGGTAACAACATTTGACAACTGTTCAAGGGGTGTGTAGACTTTTACTCGGTATAACTTTTACATCTGTAAGAAGTGAGCACATTTATATGCAGGGGCCAATACATGCGTGTTGTGTTTCCTTATGACAGTGTTACGGCCATAGAAATAAAGCAAGTAAAACGGTCGTGGAACCTCTGACCTTGGCAATTTGACAGGTGTGGGTACACATCAAATGGCGAAAGCTGGTATTGTAATGTATAATTTCCATGGTAATTTGGAAAGTTAAAATTGTAAGACTATTTCCTCTCTCTTTGGGATGAAAACATTGTGAGTACATTTTTGTTCTCACTCACTTTTCTGTCAAGATAATATTTATGTAAGTTGAAAAATACATCCCAGGGTTTGGTATTCAAAACACTGAGGCAGAGTTCCCTCTAATGTTTTAACCTGGGATAGATTAAAGTCTATGAAATATAAAAAGCTAGCACACCCTTGGATTGCACATTACAAAACGTAAGAAAAGCATTGTCCAGAGGTTTAACTAGGAATTATAATAACGAATGAATTAAAAACGAGGCTGTTCATCATTCTTCTTGGTTTAAGGGCGGACTACATCCCAAAATGGTATAATGTAGAATTTATTATGTTTCCAACATTAGTAAGTTGTTTTGATGTTTGTAGCTGAAATGGTTATAGAGCAGTAGCATTTAAATTGTCGACCACAGTGTTCTTATGGCTGGCGTTGAACCCATTAACCCGTTACATTGGTGGGAATATGGATAAGGCCAAATTAAAATGTTTCTTACAGAAGAAATATTAAAATAAATGAACATGGTAGCAATTAAAAGGGAACAGTTTGGAGATTATGGGGAAATTATTCGACCAAAGGCGAGGACACAACAGTTCACCCGACAAGCCTGAATGCAAACATTACACTGTTGATTTTATGTGCATTTTACATTTAAAGTACATTTCACCACATTTGTTGATAACAAAATTGGAAAATCCTCTGAAAATATACAGTAACATGAAAATAGTATTCCTGGAAAATAAAATCAAATGTTATTGTCACATGCACCAAACAGGTGTAGAAATTACCATGACATGCTTACTTACACGCACTTAAACAACAGTGCAGTTTTAAGAAAAATAAGAGTTAAGAAAATATTTACTAAATAAACAATAGCAGAGAGAACAGTCTAAGTAGCAGAGAGAACAGTCTAAGTAGCAGAGAGAACAGTCTAAGTAGCAGAGAGAACAGTCTAAGTAGCAGAGAGAACAGTCTAAGTAGCAGAGAGAACAGTCTAAGTAGAAGAGAGAACAGTCTAAGTAGCAGAGAGAACAGTCTAAGTAGAAGAGAACAGTCTAAGTAGAAGAGAGAACAGTCTAAGTAGCAGAGAGAACAGTCTAAGTAGAAGAGAGAACAGTCTAAGTAGAAGAGAGAACAGTCTAAGTAGCAGCGCAAACAGTCTAAGTAGAAGAGAGAACAGTCTAAGTAGCAGAGAGAACAGTCTAAGTAGAAGAGAGAACAGTCTAAGTAGCAGAGAGAACAGTTTAAGTAGAAGAGAGAACAGTCTAAGTAGCAGAGAGAACAGTCTAAGTAGCAGAGAGAACAGTCTAAGTAGCAGAGAGAACAGTCTAAGTAGCAGAGAGAACAGTCTAAGTAGCAGCGAGAACAGTCTAAGTAGCAGAGAGAACAGTTTAAGTAGCAGAGAGAACCGTCTATGACTAGGGAGTCTTTGGCAATTTTTAGGGCCCTCCTGTAGATTTGTTTTAAAATTAATTGTATACTGTTCAATTTTCAGAAGGTCTGGATGCCTTATGTGGAATACTGTACGACAAAAGGAGTCTGTATTGAAAATATGCCCACGTTAGGGTAGATACCTATTTAGGCAATCCCTAGCTGCTGGGCTGCTCAGACCTGGCTCAGAGGGTCTGCTGTACTGTTGTCACTCTGGCCTTGGCCTAACACACCTGAAACCAATAATGAATGTTTCACTGAGATCCTACAGCTGAGTGGGGTGTGTTGACGGCTGAGTTCGCTACCAGAGAAGATCCGAGGGGAAAGGCCCTTGGGGGAGAGTCAGCTAATCCAATATTGATGTAGTAGATAGATTCCAGATGTGGCATTGGTGGCCTACGTCACAGAGATCATGCAGCCCCCACGTGTGGGGAATCTGATTGGTTGTTTACATCACGTCTTGTGATTGGTGGACTATAGCTCAACACTGCCCACACTGTCTGCATGGCTAGTGGCTAAAGCCCTTGGACCAATTTGACTCAATTTATCAACTTACTGTTGAGTTAGAATAATAGAATAGAATACACAATGTGTAATTTTAGAAATTTAGTTGTGCATCAGTCACTCAATAAGCCCATATGAGCTAAACATTTATTAGATTTGTAAATTAGTCTAACGGCCAGCTACAGTATCTAAATTTGTAGTATGTCGAATTAGAACCCACTGGTAATCAGTTATCACATTAAAAGCTGCAAACATTTGCCTCCATCCTAGGGCAAAAAGTGTAGAATTTGAATTTAAATGTATTTTATTTAACCTTTATTTAACTAGGCACGTCAGTTAAGAACAAATTCTTATTTACAACGACTGCCTACCCCGGCCTAACTCGGACAACGTTGGGCCAATTGTCCACCGCCCTATGGGACTCCCAATCACGGCCGGTTGTGATACAGCCTGGAATCAAACCAGGATCTGTAGTGATGCCTCTAGCACTCAGGAGCCCTTTAAAAAACGGCAACATTTTCTCTCTACCCCACGTTTGGAGGGTTTCCGTAAATATGGAGACAACTGGAAAAGGATGGATGAGATTGACCTGCGTGCCTACATAGGGCTGCTAATCTTAACGGGTGTGTATAGGTCCCGAGGCGAGGCTACATGTAGTTTCTGGGATGCAAAGAGTGGAAGGGCGATTTTCCATGCCACGATGCCACTGAAAGTCTTTCACACTTTCTCAAGAAGGCTACGATTTGATAACCGTCAGACAAGACCTGAAAGACGTGTGAGAGACAAACTGGCGGCCATAAGGTCTGGGAGAAGTGGGTGGAGCGTCTGCCATTACCTCTACAACCCTGGGCCTGAAGTAACAGTGTATGAGCAACTGGTTCCACTCAGAGGTACATTTTTATTTTCATATCTGTAATGTAAGTGATTTTCATCGTAAGTGATTTTTCTTCACCTCCTATGAACTCAGCCAGAAGCTCCTGAAGAGGAAGATCACCATGATTGGCACAGTTAGAAAGAACAGCCTGAGCTCCCCCCTGCACTCCTCGCAACAAGGTGGATGAGAGGCCTTCTCATCAAAGTTAGCCTTCACCCCCACCACCTTTCTAGTTTCTTACCTCCCAAAGAGGAACAAGAATGTGGTCCTCCTGACCACACTGCACAAAACTGCTCAGATCAGTGATTGTGAGGACAGGAAGCCAGTCATCATCCTTGACGACAACCACAACAAAGGAGGCGTGGACAACCTGGACAAGGTGATTGGAACTTACAGCTGCAGGAGGATGACTGCCCACTGGCCCCTGGTCATCTTTCATAAGCAGAACAAGAGGAGGGTGTTCCTGGAGCAGCTGGGAAAGGCACTTGTAACCCCACTCATTCAAAGAAGAGCGTCTCCCTCACACAGCAGCCTCTGCAGCACTTGCGAAAGCTGTTCAGGGGGCTGAATCTTGTCCTGATCCACCTGAGGCTGCAGCTGGGGCAGGCAAGAAGAGGATATGCCAATTCTGCCCGCATGTGAAGGACTGTAAAACAAATACTATGTGCTGCACATGTGAGAAATACATCTGCAAAATCCATGCACACACACTTGCATACTGTCCTACATGTGCTAATTAGAGTTGATTGATTTATGTTCTTCACGATTTTGTTTTGTATCTATTATCTTATTTTGTTCTTATTTATTGTTGTTGTTTATGTTTATGGAAGAAGACTAGTGTTTTTGTAGTTGAATTGCACATTGTACAGTATATAAGAATATATCAATATGTTGCCAAAAAAGTTAAAGAATTACTGTTTCCCTTCAATAAAATGCATTCAATACTACTTTCTGCACATTTCTGCTACTTTCTATATAAGTGCTATCTCTTGCTAAAAAAAGTATGTTTACACCTATGCAGTACCTTTAGCAATAATAATAATAAACCTCTACTTTAGTAAATAAAACAATTATGACAGGTGTGTTGTAATTAAAACGAGTGGTGTCCACTGATTAAATGTGTAGTCATTCTGCATTGTGAAGAGGGAAAACCCAGATATTCTCAAAGTTTGTGATGAATGAAAGGTCGTTTGTTCATTGAAAAATAGATTTGAACTTTAAAATTAAATTAAGCTGCTTTATTTTAGGGGTTTAGTGAATGCGGGTAATTTTTTACCATTAGGAAAATGGAAGTATACAGAATGTTAAGACTACACAAGGGTTAAAACAATTCCACATAGCATAGTAGAACCCCACCCCAGGCTTAGACTCTGATGGGTTAATGTTTGTGATAGTAGAAAACTTAGGATGGATCAACAACATTGTAGTTACTCCACAATACTAACCTAAATGACAGAGTGAAAAAAAGGAATCCTGTACAGAATACAAATATTCCAAAACATGTGTTGTGTTTGCAACAAGGCACTTTAAAAGATTAACCATCAAACAGGCAAAGCATCATTACAGGACTAAGATTGAATTGTACTACACCGGCTCCAACGCTTGTCGGATGTGGCAGGGCTTGCAAACTATTACAGACTACAAAGGGAAGCACAGCCGCGAGCTACCCAGTGACAGGAGCCTACCAGACGAGCTAAATTACCCCTATGCTCGCTTTGAGGCAAGTAACACTGAAGCATGCATGAGAGCACCAGCTGTTCCAGATGACTGTGTGAATATGCTCTCCGTAGCAGATGTGAGTAAGACCTTTAAACAGGTCAACATTCACAAAGCCGCAGGGCCAGACGGATTACCAGGACGTGTACTCCGAGCATGCGCTGACCAACTGGCAAGTGTCTTCACTGATATTTTCAACCTCTCCTTGTCTGAGTCTGTAATACCAACATGTTTAAAACAGACCACCATAGCCCCTGTGCCCAAGAACACTAAGGTAACCTGCCTAAATGACTACTGACCCGTAGCACTCACGTCTGTAGCCATGAAGTGCTGTATAAGGCTGGTCATGAATCATATCAATACCATTATCCCTGAAACCCTAGACCCACTCCAATTTCCATACCGCCCCAACAGATCCACAGATGATGCAATCTCTATTGCACTCCACACCGCCAATTCAGCTCAGTGTTCAACACCATAAACTAAGGATCCTGGGACTAAACACCTCCCTCTGCAACTGGATCCTGGACTTCCTAACGGGCCGCCCCCAGGTGGTAAGGGTAGGTAACAACACATCCGCCACACTGATCCTCAACATGGGGGCCTCTCAGGGGGTGCGTGCTCAGTCCCCTCTTGTACTCCCTGTTCACTCATGAATGCACAACCAAGCACAACTCCAACACCATCATTAAGTTTGCCGATGACACAACAGTGGCCGACCTGATCACCAACAACAATGTGACAGCCTATAGGGAGGAGGTCAGAGACCTGGCCGTGTGGTGCCAGGACAACAACCTCTACCTCAACATGATCAAGACAAAGGAGATGATTGTGGACTACAGGAAAAGGAGGGCCGAGCACACCCCCATTCTCATCGACGGGGCTGCAGTGGAGCAGTTGTGTCCACATCACCAACAAACTATCATGGTCCAAACACACTAAGGCAGTTGTGAAGAGGGTACGACAAAACCTATTCCCACTCAGGAGACTGAAAATATTTGGCATGGGTCCTCAGAACCTCAAAAGGTTCTACCATCAAGAGCATCCTGACTGGTTGCATCACTGCCTGGTATGGCAACTGCTCAGCCTCCGACCGCAAGGCACTACAGAGGGTAGAGTACATCACTGGGGCCAAGCTTCCTGCCGTTCAGGACCTCAATACCAGGCAGTGTCAGAGGAAGGTCATGAAAATTGGCAAAAGACTCCGGCCACCCTAGTCATAGCCTGTTCTCTCTGCTACCGCACGGCAAGTGGTACCGGAGCGCCAACAGCTTCTACCCTCAAGCCATAAGACTCCTGAACAGCTAATCAAAGGGCTACCCAGACCCCTCTTCTATGCTGCTGCTACTCTATGTTTATTATCTATGCTGTCGCCACTTTAACTCTACCTACATGTACATTACCTCAATTACCTCGACTAACCGGTAAACCCCGCACATTGACTCTGTACCGGTACCGCCTGTATATAACCTCCACATTGACTCTGTACCGGTACCGCCTGTATATCGCCTCGCTATTGCTATTTTACTGCTGCTGTTTAATTATTTGTTACTTTTATTTAAAAAAATGTACTCATCTATTTTTTACTTACCACGTTTTCTTTCTTAACTTCTTAAAGCATCGTTGGTTAAAATCTCTTACGTACCTGTAGCTCAGAACCTGAAGCACGGATATGCATATTCCTGATACCACTTGAAAGACGTTTCTGGAAATATGAAATGAATGTAGGAGAATATAACACATTAGATCTGGTAGAAGACAATACAAAAGAAAAAAACATTCGTTGTTTTGGTATTTTTCTTTTACCATCAGCTTTGAAATGCAAGAGAAAGGCCATAATGTATTATTTCAGCCAAGGCACAATTTACATTTTGGCCACTAGATGGCAGCAGTGTATGTGCAAAGTTGTAGACTGATCCAATGAATATCTGTTAAAATGTTTGTATAAAGTTTGCCTAATTAGTTTATTAATACATTTTCATGTTCATAACTGTGCACTCTCCTCAAATAATAGCATGGTATTCTTTCACTGTAATAGCTACTGTAAATTGGACAGTGCAGTTAGATTAACAAGAATTCAAGCTTTCTGCCATCAGATATGTCTATGTGCTGGGAAATTATCTTGTTACTTACAACCTCATGCTAATCACATTAGCCTATGTTAGCTCAACCGTCCCGCGGGGAACCCACTAATCCTGTAGAGGTTTTAAGGGCTTGTAAGTAAGCATTTGAATGTAACCTGTTGTATTCGGCGCATGTGACAAATACAATTGTATTTCATTTTATTTATTGTGGGTGTAGTGAAATGCTTGTGTTTCTAGCTCCATCAGTGCAGTAATACCTAACAATTCACAGCAATACACACAAACTAAAAGTAACAAGAACGGAATTAAGAACTATATAAATATTAGGATGAGCAATGACGGAGTGCCATAGACTAAAATACAGTAGAATAGAATACAGTATATACAGTATGTAAACATTATTAGAGTGACTAATGTTCCATTATTAAAGTGGCCAGTGATTTCAAGTCTATGTATATGGAGCGGAAGCCTCTAAGGTGCAGGGTTACCTAGTGGATTTGGGCTGCCCACTTATCCTGCCTCTTCCAAATGCTTGGCTAGGATGAGTCCCCTGCTCCCCCCAGACGCTTGTGTTCCAACAGCTGCAGCTGAAGAGATGGTGTGGGCTTCCCAGTTTTATTCACGTTCTCTCTTATGGCCTATACTTTTCTTGTCCTTGACTGCATCTTCTTACAATCGGGTGTTGTCTTGACATTTGAAAGTCTAAAAATTAAGCTGTCTTAAAAAGAAACAGGTATTTGATTGGTCCGTTTAATGGCCATATCAGGTGATTATCCGTTGGTGCCACAGCTCAAAATGGCAAATAAACAATAAAGAAATGCTAAATTACTTTAGATATATTGCTGTGGAAGCTGGATGCATTTTTCTCAGATGGGCTGTTCGGTTTTTTTTTCTTCTTCAGTGGGCCTGTTTAACTTGGGTTTCTTGCACAAAATGTATTATTATCTGGCCTATATTAGGGGGCCTAAAGAAATAAAATGGTTCGGCGAGGGGGCCTTGAGGAAGAAGAAAAATGGGCCGGTGTGGGGGCCTTGAGGAAAACTACGGGCCGATGTGTTTGAAATGCCATGGCCGATTTCTGGTCCCAGTCCGCCCCTTGACACACCCGTTTCTGAACATGGCCATATTGGGCTTGTACATCCTTTGTTGCTATTGTAACTCTGACTGTAATGGGATCAAATGGGAGATTCAAGAACAGCTCAACAGAAGTGGTTTGATACCGTCTCTATGACAGAGGGTCATAAAGCAATCCCAAACAACTTTATTAAGGCTGCATGTATTTCTGACATCCAGTTTCAGGAACATGGCCATTGGCCAAGGAAAAGGTCACTGACAGGGGGTAAAAAACAACCAGATCAGTTGTTTTGTGGATCCTTGCCACAGCATGTGACATTTCAAATCCAGATTTAGATGTTTGCGACTTGCGGCATTTGAATGGATGAAATCATGTAAAAAAAATGCTGACATGAGCCAAGGCGTTGGGGTGTCCCAGGCAAACTACTGTCTGTGGTGATAAAACTACTTTGCGAGCACAGACTAAGGGGCTCGATTCAATCCGTATCACAGTTGTAACGCGGTTGACAAAACAAAACGGAATGACGATTGTGATTGAGCCGACATATGCAGCATTTACTGTAAATACAGTCTCAGAGATTGCGGTAACATTGCCTTTAAATCTCAGTCGCACTACAACACAGATCTCATGGGCTACGGATTGAATCGAGCACTAAATCTTACCCTTAAAATGTATAGGATCACGAGTTACTGTTCAATCCTCCAAAGGCCCTGCCTGAATACATCAAATATATACTGTAGAACGCCAGTTGTATATTTAAGCACTAAGGACTCAGGGGGTGTGGTATATGGCCAATATACCACAGATAAGGATGGTTCTTAAGCACGATGCAACACAGAGTGCCTGGATACAGACCACAGCCGTGGTATAAGGACATTTAAAGTCATGTGATTGCCACATACATTTGTTGACTTTTATATTAATGTTATCTTCATTGATTCTTGAAGAATATAACTTATGAATGCCTCATGAGTTTAGTTCAACTGTCATACCCAATCAGAACCCGATCAGAACCCAATGAGAACCCAATGAGAACCCAATGATAACCCAATGAGAACCCAATGAGAACCCAATGAGAACCCAATCAGAACCCAATGAGAACCTGATCAGAACCCAATCAGAACCCAATGAGAACCCAATCAGAACCCAATGAGAACCCAATCAGAACCCAATGAGAACCCAATGAGAACCCAATGAGAACCCAATAAAAACCCAATGAGAACCCAATCAGAACCCAATGAGAACCCAATCAGAACCCAATCAGAACCCAATGAGAACCCAATGAGAACCCAAAGAGAACCCAATCAGAACCCAATCAGAACCCAATGAGAACCCAATGAGAACCCAATCAGAACCCAATGATAACCCAATCAGAACCCAATCAGAACCCAATGAGAACCCAATGAGAACCCAATGAGAACCCAATGATAACCCAATCAGAACCCAATGAGAACCCAATCAGAACCCAATGATAACCCAATGAGAACCCAATCAGAACCCAATCAGAACCCAATGAGAACCCAATCAGAACCCAATGAGAACCCAATGAGAACCCAATCAGAACCCAATGAGAACCCAATGAGAACCCGATCAGAACCCAATCCGAACCCAATGAGAACCCAATGAGAACCCAATCAGAACCCAATCTGAACCCAATGAGAACCCAATGAGAACCCAATCAGAACCTGATCAGAACCCAATCAGAACACAAAATCTATGTTTTTTTTTTATTCCCATGTTTATAAACAATGTAATTGTAAACAAACACTGTATAGCTTCAAAACATCATTAAAACTGTTAATCTGATCTCATGGATGATCAGTCCTTAGCTCCCATAGCTCTATCTAAACATTTGAGATGGGTTACATTACCACCAGCCCCATCCATCAGCTCTTTACCAAATCAATGGCGGGGTCCCTACTTTACCATTTTTGTTAAACTGCAGATTTCTGCTTTAATAACAGTATATCAAGGACCTGCATCTCCTGTTCTGGACAGCCCATCCACATGGTGTGTAGGGTTCTATTCAAAACCTCAAGCACAAACAAAGCGGGTTCAGCTAAATCAACAGATCATAATCTTTAATTTAGCCCTTAATTACTTAAAATTAGGTTCAGTATGTTAGTGCTGGATTGGAATAAATACAATTCAGTTCAATCGGGAAGTAAACTGTTCACAATGCTTTTGAATGAGAAATAATTTTAGTTACGTTCCTGAATTGACTTGAAATGAACCCATCCCTGGTTTGCTGTTTAGATCACAATACATAAAATGACATGGACAGGGAGGAGATCAACACTCCTCCTAGATCAACACTCCTACTCTGAGACGCTTGATACATACCGGCCCTGATCTCGATACAGTGCTCAGTAGATTGTGAGAAGACCCATGGCTGTCAAGTCAGTTGATGAGGTCTTTTGTGGCCAAATACACAGTTGTCAAGTTGGGTATATCCTCTGACACTGAATGTCAGCCCCACCATTAAAATAAGCCTGTGTGTCTATGTACGCTGATGATTCAGAATTATACACGTCAGCTACCACAGCGGGTGAAATCACTGTAACCCTAAACAACGAGTTGCAGTCTGTTTTTGGAATGGGTTGCCGGTAATAAACTTGTCCTGAACATATCTAATACTAAAAGCATTCTATTTGGTACAAATAATTCCTTAAGTTCTAGACCTCAGCTGAATCTGGTAATGATTGATTGGCTGTTGAGTAAGTAGAGGGGACTAAACTGTTTGGTGTCACCTTAGACTGTAGACTCTGTTCCAACTAACAACTTGTCTGTCATATATATGGCTCCCGAGACATGCTTCAACCAACAACTTGTCTGTCATATATATGGCTCCCGAGACATGCTTCAACCAACAACTTGTCTGTCATATATATGGCTCCCGAGACGTGCTCCAACCAACAACTTGTCTGTCATATACAGTTGAAGTCGTAAGTTTACACACACCTTAGACAAATACATTTAAACTAAGTTTTAATCCTAGTAAAAATTCCCTGTCTTAGGTCAGTCAGGATCACAACTTTATTTTAAGAATGTGAAATGTTATTATAATAGTAGAGAGAATGATTTATTTCAGCTTTTATTTCTTTCATCACATTCCCAGTGGGTCAGAAGTTTACATACACTCAATTCGTATTTGGTAGCATTGCCTTTAAATTGTTTAACTTGGGTCAAACGTTTCAGGTAGCCTTCCACAAGCTTCCCAATAAGTTGAGTGAATTTTGGCCCATTCCTCCTGACAGAGCTGGTGTAACTGAGTCAGGTTTGTATGCTTTTTCAGTTCTGCCCACACATTTCCTATATGATTGTTGTCAGGGCTTTTTGATGGCCACTCCAATACCTTGACTTTGTTGTCCTTAAGCCATTTTGCCACAACTTTGGAAGTATGCTTGGGGTCATTGTCCATTTGGAAGACCCATTTGTGACCAAGCTTTAACTTCCTGACTGATGTCTTGAGATGTTGCTTCCATATATCCACATACTATTCCAACCACATAATTTTCCTGCCTCATGATGCCATCTATTTTGTGAAGTGCACCAGTCCCTCCTGCAGCAAAGCGCCCCCACAACATGATGCTGCCACCCCCGTGCTTCACGGTTGGGATGGTGTTCTTCGGCCTGCAAGCCTCCCCCTTTTTCCTCCAAACATAACGATGGTCATTATGGCCAAACAGACCAGAGGACATTTGTCCAAAAAGTACGATCTTTGTCCCCATGTGCAATTGCAAACCGTAGTCTGGCTTTTTTATGGTGGTTTTGGAGCAGTGGCTTCTTCCTTGCTGAGCGGCCTTCCAGGTTAAGTCGATATAGGACTCGTTTTACTGTGAATATAGATTTTAAACAGGAACTTTTGTTTCATCCAGCATCTTCACAGGGTCCTTTTCTGTTGTTCTGGGATTTATTTGCATTTTTTTGCACCAAAGTACGTTCATCTCTAGGAGACAGAACACGTCTTATAATTTAAATAATCTGTCTGTAAACAATTGTTGGAAAAATGACTTGTGTCATGCACAAAGTAGATGTGCTAACCGACTTGCCAAAACTATAGTTTGTTTTAACAAGAAATTTGTGGCGTGGTTGAAAAACAAGTTTTAATGACTCCAACCTAAGTGTATGTAAACTTCGACTTCAACTGTATATGCACAGGAAAATAAGATGAGTGTACAAAACATTAGGAAACTCTTTCCATGACACAGACTGACCAGGTGAATCCAGGTGAAGCTATGATCTCTTATTGATGTAACTTAAATCCACTTCAATCAGTGTAGATGAAGTAGATGAAGGCGAGGTTATTAAAGAAGGATTTTTAAGCCTTGAGACAATTGAGACATGGCTTTTGTATGTGTGCTATTCAGAGGATGAATGGGCAAGACAAAAGATTAAAGTGCCTTTGAATGGGGTATGGTAGTAGGTGCCAAGCGCACCAGTTTGAGTGTGTCAAGAACTGCAACACTGTAGGGTTTTTTCAAGGTCAACAGTTTTCCATGTGCATCAAGAATGGTCCACCACCCAAAGGACATCGAGCCAACTTGACACAACTGTGGGAAGCCTTGGAGTCATCGTGGGCCAACATCACTGTGGAACACTTTCGACACCGTTTTGTCACGCCCTGACCGTAGAGATCCTTTTTATGTCTCTATTTTGGTTGGTCGGGGCGTGAGTTTGGGTGGGCATTCTATGTCTGGTGTTCTATGTTGTCTATTTCTTTGTGTTTGGCCATGTGTGATTCTCAATCAGAGGCAGCTGTCTATCGTTGTCTCTGATTGAGAACCATACTTAGGTAGCCTTTTTTCCCACCTGTGTTTGTGGGTAGTTATTTTCTGTTTAGTGTTTGTCGTCACCTTCCAGAACTGTTCGTTTGTCATGTTGTTGTTTTGGTTAGAGTGTTCATATTTATTAAAAATAACGTATTATGAATACTTACCACGCTGCACCTTGGTCCTCATCTCCTTCTCCAGACGAGGTTCGTTACACATTTAGAGCCCTGACGAACTGAGGCTGTTCTGAGGGCAACAGGCAACTCAACAGTCCTAATGTTTTGTACACTCAGTGTAGCATAGAGAAGAAAACACATATTTAGAACTGATGATTGATCTTATGATGCAATAATGAATTCAAATACTTGATTATTGAATGTTATTATGGACACATAATTTTATAGAACCAGAACATACACAGCCTCTGCTCAACAAACTCAAACTGAAGAATGAGTCGTTTGGGGAGAGGCAGTTCGCGAGCAATATTTGTGCTTATCATCCTGCGTTTCGCCTAAAGTTGTTCATGATCTAGTCCGGTTGTGGCTGCAACTAGATCTCGTTTCAAATGCATCAAGAAATAATTGTATTTGTGTGCCTAGCAATCAACACATTGTACATTGTTTAAAAACACACATTACACAAGGCTCAGTCACAAATGATCGCTCCAATGAATAAGCTCCCCATGGTGAATGACATGAGAACAAGAGGTTTCTTGAATCCTGACTCTTTCAAGTCTTCAGTTCAACGTTCACCAGTAGGGCGGCATTACTGAATCAAATGAACAAAATGTGTCGATAGATATGTTCTTTTGACTGAACTAGTCGGGAAAAAAATCTGAGAACCTCTCTTCCTGGCCGTCTGTGAGTCAGAGACAGAACCTCTCCTCCTGGCCGTCTGTGAGTCAGTAACAGAAACTCTCCTCCTGGCCGTCTGTGAGTCAGTAACAGAAACTCTCCTCCTGGCTGTCTGTGAGTCAGTGACAGAACCTGTCAGTGTGTAGTAGAGAATCACAGCAGTAGTCCGCATGCTGCCAGGGCTTCCCCTGGTACTTTACATTCTTGGTCTACCAGTGTGTGTGCCCGTCTGTGTGAGAGAGAATGTGCCTGCGTCGTACACTCTTTAGGGAACAGGATGACCAGTGCAATCTAGTATCAGCATATTTGGTTTATGAAATTACAGTAAATGTTACTCTCAATGCTCCCATCAAATATATTTATCAACTTGCCTTCCACTGTCCTCATTATGATAATATATTTATTATAGGACACGGTGGAATTATGCTGTCAGTCTTCACTTGAACCATATTCCTATAATGATAACATTTGTCTATACCAGTTTACGACCAAGACAAAATCATTTCATGTATTCAGTAATGTTACACTTATCTATATACCAGGGGCTTCAAGTTGCAATGAGCCCAGGACTGTAGATCTTTGTCAGCAGGTATTAAATCAAAATCGTCTGATCTCAGATCTCCACTATGTCTACCATGCCGCATGCATTCAGGTCCAAAATGAAAACTAATCCAGGTAGCTATTTTAGCAGTCTTATAGCTTGGAAGCTTTTCATGGACCTTTGGTTCCAGACTTGGTACATCGGTACAGCTTCCTGTGCGGTAGCAGAGAGAACAGTCTATGAATTTAGTGACTGGAGTCTTTGACAATTTTTAGGGCCTTCCTCTGACACCGCCTGGTATTGAGGTCCTGGATTGGCATTGAGCTCAGCCCCAGTGATGTACTGACCTGTTCGCACTACCCTCTGTAGCGCCTTACGGTCGGATGCCAAGCAGTTGCCATATCAAGCGGTGATGCAGCCAGCGGTGATGCTCTCAATGGTGCATCTGTATAACTTTCTGAGGATCTGAGGGCCCATGTCTAATGTTCTGAGGGGGAAGAGGCGTGTCGGTGTGACGGGAAGAAAACAATACAATAACCTCAAAATCCACAAAGAAGTGGTTCATTAACGTCCGGACTTGTGGTTTGAATTCAAAATCAAAATCAAATCAAAAGGTATTGTTCAAATACACATATTTAGCAGATGTTATTGCAGGAGTAGCGAAATGCTTGTGTTCCTAGACCCAGCAGTGCAGTAGTATCTAACAATTCACAACAATACACACAAATCTAAAAATAAAGAAATGGAATTAAGAAAAATATACACTACCATTCAGTTTGGGGTCACTCAGAAATGTCCTTGTTTTTGAAAGAAAAACACATTTTTTGTCTATTAAAATAACATCAAATTAATCAGAAATACAGTGTAGACTTTGTTAATGTTGTAAATGAATTTTGTAGCTGGAAACGGGTGATTTTTTTATGGAATATCTACATAGGCATAGAGAGGCCCATTATCAGAAACTCCTGTGTTCCAATGGCATGTTGTGTTAGCTAATCCAAGTTGATAATTTTAAAAGGATAATTGATCATTATGCAATTATGTTAGCACAGTTGAAAATTGTTGTCCTGATATAAAGAGGCAATAAAACTGGCCTTTAGACTAGTTGAGTATCTGGAGCATCAGCATTTGTGGGTTCGATTACAGGCTCAAAATGGCCAGAAACAAAGCCCTTTCTTCTGAAACGAGTCAGTGTATTCTTGTTCTGAGAAATGAAGACTATTCCATGCGAGAAATTGCCAAGAAACTGAAGATCTCGTACAACGCTGTGTACTACTCCCTTCACAGAACAGCGCAAACTGGCTCTAACCAGAATAGAAAGAGGAGTGGGAGGCACCGGTGCACAACTGAGCAAGAGGACAAGTACATTAGAGTGTCTAGTTTGAGAAACAGACGCCTCACAAGTCATCAGGCCAGCGTGCCGGAGTCGCCTCTTCACGGTTAACGTTGAGACTGGTGTTTTGCAGGTACTATTTAGAGTGTGCAAAGCTGTCATCAAGGCAAAGGGTGGTTACTTTGAAGAATCTCCAAAATAAAAAATTAATAGTGATTAATAGTTTTTTGGTTACTACATAATTCCATTTGTGTTATTTCATAGTTTTGATGTCTTCACTATTATTCTACAAGGTAGAAAATAATAAAAATAAAGAAAAACCCTGAATAACTAGGTGTGTCTAAACCTTTGACTGGTACTGGTGCACAGTTTTGGAACCACTGCTCTAGGGGACTGTGATGTCACTCTTTCCTAAGGCTGGTCTGGACCAGTCTCCTGCTACCCAAGATGTATGTACACTCAACAGCTGCAGGACAATCCTAACCCTTGAGGGGAGGGGATGGGATTACCGCTTTCATCAATGCTCTCTTTTGTTATGAACTTGTCCTGTCTTTAAAAGGATCTGTGTTGTCATTACATGTGAACGGCTAAATATATAGCCGTCCAAAAAAGAAGCGCGTATTTGACATCTAGTCTGTATATGACCATATCCCACTGGTGCATTAGTTCTGGTTTTATACTCATCACTGTGACACGGGGCGGGGGAGAGGCGGGGGGGTAAATAAAGCACTGCCAAACAATTGTGCTGTGGTGGTTACATTTACTCCTGACACCCAGTTTGTGAATATGGCCATATTGAAGACAAGGTCATTGATAGGGCTGGTAAATAATCCTGTTTTGCTCTACAAACCCGGTTGGTTTCCCCAAAGGTTTAACAGAGCTGTTCGATTGGGTGGTTATGGGGATGTAAATCTTTTCTAAAAGACACAATAACTTACATTTCGATTCATTTCTTTATACTTTTAAACAATATTTTTTAATTAGACATGTCATCCTTTCATAGACTTGCTGTAAAAGTAAAACTCAGACAACCTAGCCTGTGGAACACAGAGGAATCCGGTGTAGGACAGCACCATTTTTTTGGACCATTTTAGTCAACCCTATCCTCACTTTGGCTGACATTGGCTACTGTATTACCACTGAGATATGTGGCCTGCATGGAAAATAAGTTCTGAGCCCTGAGCCCTTTGCTCTGGTCACTCCAAGTCTTTCAAAGGGATACCAGGAGTGTTATGTGGATCCCTGCCATTGCATGTGACATTATACATCCCAATTTAGACCTTTACCGGGGGGACATTGTAATGGATTAAATCACGTTACCAAAAAAAACCCCGCTGTTGTAAGCCAATGGCTGAGGACTCGCAGGCAACTCATGCCTGTCACAATAACACGACTTTGTGAGATACAACACCCTTAAAGAGTCACTCCGGCTATTTATTTGTAATTTTCCTGTAGAAAAACAATATCTCAGGTAAAAATACAGTAATGTACACACGCTTAAGGGTAAAAATGTGAGTATATTACTGTATTTTTAGACAACTGCAAACTTCCAGGAGTTGGTCTGATTTAAACATGTATATTGTGATGGGTGATTTACATTTGTGAATTAGAAATGTTTATTTTTTTCTTCCTAACTAACCCCTGAGAAACCCTTGTCAGCTCAGGGATTAGAACTAGCAAACTTTCTATTATTAGTCAAACACTATAAGCTACTTGCCACTCTGTGACATACTTGATGTCATTGTGATGTTACCATCAGCGTTTTGCAAGGGTTCTGGACAGCTGGCTGTTAACAATAGCATCATGGTTTGCCACTCTGTGATATACTTGATGTCATTGTGATGTTACCATCAGCGCTTTGCAACGGTTCTGGACAGCTGGCTGTTAACAATAGCATCATGGTTTGCCACTCTGTGATATCATTGATGTCCTTATGATGTTACCATCAGGGTTCTGCAACGGTTCTGGACGGCAGCAAGGTGTACAGAATTTTGTTCCACAGCAGCTCTGTCACAGCTGATTCAGCGAATCAACTCCTCATAGTCTTGATTCAAACCAATCAGGTGTGTCAGCTCAATCACAGCTGATTCAGCGAATCAACTCCTCATAGTCTTGATTCAAATCAATCAAGTGTGTCAGCTCTATCACAGCTGATTCAGCGAATCAACTCCTCATAGTCTTGATTCAAACCAATCAGGTGTGTCAGCTCAATCACAGCTGATTCAGCGAATCAACTCCACATAGTCTTGATTCAAACCAATCAGGTGTGTCAGCTCAATCACAGCTGATTCAGCGAATCAACTCCTCATAGTCTTGATTCAAACCAATCAGGTGTGTCAGCTCTATCACAGCTGATTCAGCGAAACAACACCTTATAGTCTTGATTCAAACCAATCAGGTGTGTCAGCTCTATCACAGCTGATTCAGCGAATCAACTCCTCATAGTATTGATTCCAACCAATCAGGTGTGTCAGTGAAAAAGCCTGTGCTCACTGCCAGCCGCTCTCTAGGCCCGGGCTTGGTCCACTGCATTCATCTACAGCACACCTTTTACATTGATCTAAGATCTGTTTTGTAATTTCCCCCGTAATGTTTAAGTTGAGGACTTGCTAAACTGATTCTAAGGAAAACTTATACCCAACTGTGGATCTAAGAGAAAAATGTCCTGCGGATACAATGACAAATGTCAAATATCATGTACAATATCTACACACCTGCCCATTAAAATACCTTTAATGTAATGAACTCCATTTTAATAACCTACATTGTAAGAAGACTCTCTCTATCCACAAACGTGTCTAGAAAATATGTTGTGGCAGTTGTTTGGAAGAGTCGCTACTCAATCACTTCAAAGGCTTTAAACAATACGCCTTGGCTGCAGAGATGAGAATAGCAGAGCCTAAGAAATTAAAAGATTGTTTGTCTTGCCTAATCAACATGTGTCTCCTGCAGCGCCCCCTATGATGTTTCCAACAGTGACTTTATTAAAACATGACATTGTCACAATGTTGCTAATAAGTTGGGAGAACGTTGTGACATCTTCATTTTGCTAGTAGGGGGATGGAATGAGACTCTGCATCTGAACAGAATGCCACATTAATTCATTTGAACCAATTGGAAATAAATCACTTTTACACAACAATTGATTGCAGATGTTTGACAGAAAATATACTATAGATATTAAAAGCTGTGAAGTGATTGACTTGAAAAAAGTGTTGATTTGATACCAGGAACCAATGTCTTTTAACAAATTCAAATCACATTAGTACATCAAATCTTAAAGATGCATCTCAAATGTAATCTCCAATTTGGAGAAACAAATGAATTGTTTCAGGATTAGTGGTTATTTTGGTAACACTTTATTTGAAGGGGATATACATGGGGCGGCAGGTAGCCTAGTGGTTAGAGCGTTGGGCCAGTAACCGAAAGGTTGCAAGATTGAATCCCCGAGCTGACAAGGTACAAATCTGTCGTTCTGCCGCTGAACAAGGCAGTTAACCTACTGTTCCTAGGCCGTCATTGAAAATAAGAATTTGTTCTTAATTAACTGACTTGCCTAGTTAAATAAAAGGTCAAATAAAAAATTCATAAGCTTTTTGTGAAACCATTCATAACACCTTTAACCACTTATGGCAACATTCAAAACACATGTATAGCTGGAATCTGTACCTATGGCTTGCCCAACTTTTTGTGAGAAATTACACTCAAAACTTTTTGTAACGGGTGACGCTCTCCTCATCCTCGGAAGAGGTGAGGAGAGAGGGATCTTCAGACCAAAACGCAGGCGTTGGGAAATAAGCCATCTTTATTAAACAACGATAAAGATAGCAACACGAAACGAAACAAACACTTGCAAACTACAAAATAACAAAACGACGTTGACGCAACCTGAACATAAACTTACATAATTAAACATAAACTTACGTACAGGAAAACAGACGACATCGAAACGAAACGAAACAAACAAACGCTACAGTCCCATGTGGTACGAACAGACATACGGACACAGGAGACAATCACCCACAAACAAACAGTGAGAATGCCCTACCTAAATATGACTCTTAATTAGAGGCAAACGCAAACCACCTGCCTCTAATCAAGAGCCATACCAGGCAAACCAAAACAACAAAAACTAACATAAATAGGTCAGGAACGTGACAGTACCCCCCCCACAAGGTGCGAACTCCGGACGCACCAGCACAAAGTCTAGGGGAGGGTCTGGGTGGGCATCTAACCACGGTGGTGGTTCAGGCTCGGGGCGCGGTTCCCACCCCACCATAATCCATCCTAACTTCCTCCCTCCAAGAATGTCCACCCTCTTTTGACCCCCACAAAATTCCCTTAACAACATATCTAATAGGGACAACACCGGGACAGAGAGATAAATCAAGAAAGAGGGATAGATAAGAATATAGAGATAGATGAAGATAGAGAGGGAGATTAGGATAGAGGGGCAACTCCGGACTGAAAGGCAGCTCCGGACAGAGAGACAGCTCTGGACTGATGGGCAGTTCTGGGTATCCAGCCTTTTCAGGCTGAAGGGCAGCTCATGGCTGACTGACGAATCTCGATGCTCATGGCTGGCTGACGGCTCTCGACGCTCATGGCAGGCTGACGGCTCTCGACGCTCATGGCAGGCTGACGGCTCTCGACGCTCATGGCAGGCTGACGGCTCTCGACGCTCATGGCAGGCTGACGGCTCTCGACGCTTATGGCGCTCTGACGGCTCTGGCTGCTCATGGCGCTCTGACGGCTCTGGCTGCTCATGGCTCTCTGACGGCTCTGGCTGCTCATGGCTCTCTGACGGCTCTGGCTGCTCATGGCTCTCTGACGGCTCTGGCTGCTCATGGCTCTCTGACGGCTCTGGCTGCTCATGGCTCTCTGACGGCTCTGGCAGATCCTGTCTGGTTGGCGGCTCTGGCAGATCCTGTCTGGTTGGCGGCTCTGGCAGATCCTGTCTGGTTGGCGGCTCTGGCAGATCCTGTCTGGTTGGCGGCTCTGGCAGATCCTGTCTGGTTGGCGGCTCTGGCAGATCCTGTCTGGTTGGCGGCTCTGGCAGATCCTGTCTGGTTGGCGGCTCTGGCAGATCCTGTCTGGCTGACGGCTCTAGCGGCTCCTGTCTGGCTGACGGCTCTAGCGGCTCCTGTCTGGCTGACGGCTCTGTAGGCTCATGGCAGACGGGCGGCTTTGCAGGCTCATGGCAGACGGGCGGCTTTGCAGGCTCCTGGCAGACGGATGGCTCAGACGGCGCTGGGGAGACGGATGGCTCAGATGGCGCTGGGGAGACGGATGGCTCAGATGGCGCTGGGGAGACGGATGGCTCAGATGGCGCTGGGGAGACGGATGGCTCAGATGGCGCTGGGGAGACGGATGGCTCAGATGGCGCTGGGGAGACGGATGGCTCTGGCCGGATATGGCGCACTGTAGACCTGGTGCGTGGTGCCGGAACTGGAGGCACCGTGCAAATGATAAGCACCTTCCTACTAGTGCGGGGAGCAGGAACAGGGCACACTGTATTCTCAAAGCCTACTCTATCCCTGATGCGTGGTACCGGCACTGGTGACGCCGGGCTGAGGACAAGCACATCAGGATTAGTAGGGGGAGAATATACAGTGTGTACAGGGCTCTGAAGACGCACTGGTAGCTTAGTGCGTGGGGCCGGAACTGGAGGCACCGGGCTAGATACACGCACTACAGGGAGAGTGCGTGGAGGAGGAACAGGGCTCAGGATACGCACTGGTAGCCTAGTGCGTAGTGTAGACACTGTAGGTACTAGGCTGGGGCGGGGAGGTGGTGCCGGAAATACCGGACCGTGGAGACGTACTGGCACTCTTGAGCATTGAGCCTGCCCAACCTTACCTGGTTGAATGCTCCCGGTTGCCCGACCAGTGCGGGGAGGTGGAATAACCCGCACCGGCCTATGTAGGCGAACCGGGGAAACCATGCGTAAGGCAGGTGCCATGTATGCCGGCCCGAGGAGACGCACTGGAGACCAGACGCGTTGAGCCGGCCTCATGACACCTGGCTCAATACCCAATCTAGCCCTACCAGTGCGGGGAGGTGGAATAACCCGCACTGGGCTATGCACTCGTACAGGAGACACCGTGCGCTCTACTGCGTAACACGGCGCCTGCCCGTACTCCCGCTCTCCACGGTAAGCCTGGGAAGTGGGCGCAGGTCTCCTACCTGCCCTTGGCCCACTATCTCCTAGCCCCCCCCCCAAGAAATTTTTGGGAATTACTCACGGGCTTTTTTGGCTTCCGTGCCAGACGCGTTCCCTCATAGCTCCGGTTCCTCTCCCCGGTAGCCTCTGCTCTCCTCCGTGCCTCCAGCTCAGCTTTGGGACGGCGATTTTCTCCTGCCTTAGCCCAGGGACCTTCTCCATTCATTATTTGCTCCCATGTCCAGAAATCCTTTCTCTCCTGTCCCTTACTCCGTTTAGTTTCCCTTTGCCGCTTGGTCTTAGCTTGGTGGGTGATTCTGTAACGGGTGACGCTCTCCTCATCCTCGGAAGAGGTGAGGAGAGAGGGATCTTCAGACCAAAATGCAGGCGTTGGGAAATAAGCCATCTTTATTAAACAACGATAAAGATAGCAACACGAAACGAAACAAACACTTGCAAACTACAAAATAACAAAACGACGTTGACGCAACCTGAACATAAACTTACATAATTAAACATAAACTTACGTACAGGAAAACAGACGACATCGAAACGAAACGAAACAAACAAACGCTACAGTCCCATGTGGTACGAACAGACATACGGACACAGGAGACAATCACCCACAAACAAACAGTGAGAATGCCCTACCTAAATATGACTCTTAATTAGAGGCAAACGCAAACCACCTGCCTCTAATCAAGAGCCATACCAGGCAAACCAAAACCAACATAGAAACAGATAACATAGAATGCCCACCCAACCTCACGTCCTGACCAACTAACACACAAAAACTAACATAAATAGGTCAGGAACGTGACACTTTTACTTTTATAAAGTATTTCTGAAGTATAAATAGCCTTTTGATAAGGTCTTGCAAGAAGACTAAACTAATGATTAAGTTTACAGGTTTACAGGTGCCTTGTCACGGCCGTCGAAAGAAGTGGACGGCCGTCGGAAGAAGTGTCGACAACAAAACAAGAAAACAAAGAAACGACCGTGAAGCTTCCGAGGGCTATAGTGCCACTAACAAAGATACCTACTCACAATCACAGGTGGGAAAAAGGGCTACCTAAGTATGATTCCCAATCAGAGACAACGATAGAAAGCTGTCCCTGATTGAGAACCATACCCGGCCAAAACATAGAAACACAAATCATAGAAATAAAGGACATAGAATGCCCACCCAAATCACACCCTGACCAAACCAAATAGAGACATAAAAAAGGCTCTCCAAGGTCAGGGCATGACATGCTTTAATTTAAGATCTTATGAATAATTTTATAAATCATTATTAAATACATTAAAATTGGTTTATAAATGTGTGAATAACTAGTTTACTAACATGTGTGAGTAATGATAAATGTGTGTGAATAAATGATGAATAAACAACTGAATAATACATGATAAATTATTTATTACAAGTGTTGGTATTAAGTGCTACCCCTATTAATTTCATATCAGTTTTATTGAAGCCAGCTCAGCTGCTAAGCGATTTACTTCAGAGTGTCATAAAAGTTTGCGGCAGCTATATTATACCTCTCTCAGCCATATGAGTGGATAAGAGTCTTGAAATAGTGTACCAGTGTTATGGGCCATAGGAATTCTAACCTTAAGTCGTAAGAATCCTACTGGACTGTTTTAAGCGCCTGCGGCATCTTCATCTCATTCATAATGTAGATGAATAACTACAGATTGGAGTTTACAGTGTCATAAACTATATAAAAGCCTAAATGGGCCTGTTCTAGATTTCAAATATTTATTTTATATGTTTTCACCAGGGTCATAAATCAAACTAAGCAAAAGAGGTAACGGCCAACTCCGTCCGAAGCATGAGGTGAGGAGAGGTTCAAAATATATATTTTATAGTTGTTGATAAGAATTAATTAATTACTGATATTCAACTAAATAAGGTCAGATTATATTTTATATAAAGAATTATGACTGTGGTTGTGGGGGCAACATGGACTCACTCCATTACAGTATTTGAGGGGCATTTGGTAGTAATATTGGAATCAATTTGATGAATAAAACTTTTGACATTGGCATAATTATTAGTTATGACATGTCTCATTTACGTAAATTCTGTGAAATGTAATATTATATTAAAGACAAGTATGTATTCTAACATTTATGTATTCAGAGTGGTTGGATGAATTTCCATGTCAATAAGGTGTCATGCCATTGTCCAAACTTGCAGACAGCGGGAGATCACATTTTTCTCAGTCTGAGATTTACATGGAAGCAGTAGGTCAAGTTCTAAACTAAAGCATTGCATTTTATTTATGTAAATTACAGTGTGTGTATGTTTAGTATGTACAGCAGCTCAAGGTCAGCCACAGAGCTCTACTCTAGTAGCAAGTTAGATGGACGTGTCAGTTGTAGACATTCCTGCAGTAGGCAACCTGATCCTCCTTAAGGTCTCAGAATAGTCTAGAACAATCACTGGTAAAAGAATAAGGAGTGTGGTGCTCCTCGAAGTGGGTGGGACTAGAGAGACACAGACACACGGAGGTATCACATCCAATCCATTTCCTTTACCAGAGTGGTCCATAATTAACTTCTGCTTGGTTTGCACTTCCAACCAGATATAAGGAGGCTGAGGCCCCAGCATTCATAAGTCAGATAGATACCTTCTTCCTCTGTGGTAAGACTCTCTCCACTTCCTTAGTGTGTACATACAGTCTCATATTTTCACTTTTGCATCTAAGGCAGTAGCTAACTGCATTGTTTGAATTCTGCATTTTTTTATTTACATGTCTTTTGTAAGATTTTACAATATGCAATCAAGTGGCATTGATTTAAATTGTTTTAGTTTACATGTGTTTTACTTAAATTGTAAAGTATAACTTTCATTCACAGTCAAATTTGTTTTTTCTGCACTCTTTTTGTAAATTGAGGGGATGGTCTAGAATGTAACTGGGTTTTCAGGGCTATTTATTAGAATCCTTGAGAGAATGTAAAGTGAATTGAAACTAGGTAAATGAAAGTGTATGGTTGCACCTGTAGTTGAATAGGGCATGGCTATAATGATGGAGTTGACTGATGCCGTTCAAAAGGTTTTTTACCCTTCAGGGGCTAAATTACAAGGCTTTAGACTTGTGCGTATTCACAACACCCTAATGTTTCACAGGGTCCTCCAAGACGTACAAATACATCTGCAGGAGGGGAAAAAAGAAGGTGAGACATGGTTTGTCTTCACATAAAAAGTGATGAAAATATTCTGTGTGAGATATAGTACCGCTCACTCTCTTGACTGTGGAGGAAGCACCACAGAGTCAATCATGTTTTTTGTTTCATCTCTTTCCTAGTGAGCCGTCAACATGAGTACGGACGCGGAGATGAAAATCTACGGCAAGGCTGCCTTGTACCTTCGTAAACCCGAGAGGGAGAGGATTGAGGCACAAGCCGCACCCTTCGACTCAAAGAACGCCTGCTATGTGACAGATGTCAAGGAGC
Source organism: Salvelinus fontinalis (assembly GCF_029448725.1). Taxonomy (NCBI): domain Eukaryota; kingdom Metazoa; phylum Chordata; class Actinopteri; order Salmoniformes; family Salmonidae; genus Salvelinus; species Salvelinus fontinalis. Next base: position 1,092,328 of record NC_074690.1, read on the forward strand.
TGTACCTTAAGGGTTTGATCACTGGCAGGACAGAGGGGAAGTGTACTGTCAAGGTCACAAATCCTGACGGCACTACAATGGTAAGTCTTATCTGAAAAGTATTAAAGTTAAAAAATTGTCAAAAACATTCCAAAAGCCAAAATGAAAATAGTAACAAAAATAGATTAAGAAGCATTTCTTTGTTCTTTTTTAAGCAGAATATAACCTTCAAACAAAACACTTGTTTTGCGGCTATTTAAAATTGGCATGAAATTATTGATAATGACAAGTCAAGAATCACATGTATTTGTCAGTGGGTGATAACAAAGTAGTTTGATTAAATGTGGGTATTTTATTCAGCAAAAAGCATTGAGTCATGTCCAGTTTGATCCGGTGTAATCTATATTTCTGACTGTTTCAGGATAAAGAGTTCAAAGAAGCAGACATCTACCAGATGAACCCCCCGAAGTACGACAAGATTGAGGACATGGCCATGATGACCTACCTGAATGAAGCCTCTGTGTTGTATAACCTCAAAGAGCGTTATGCTGCATGGATGATCTATGTAAGAAACCTGCATAAACATACACACTGTAAATTAACCTAATAAATACACACAAACAGTACTACACATAAATGAACAGTAGAAACCAAAACATACCAATACAGTAGACCCACATTAGTATACCATAGTACACCCACATCCTCACATAAATCCAGGTAAAAGTCAATCTGACTTTGCTAATCGCCCAATTGAATCCCTTTCATCCAGACCTACTCTGGGCTCTTCTGTGCCACGGTGAACCCCTACAAGTGGCTCCCCGTGTACGACGAAGAGGTTGTCAACGCCTACAGAGGGAAGAAGAGGATGGAGGCTCCACCCCATATCTTCTCCGTCTCTGACAACGCCTTCCAGTTCATGATGATTGGTACGAGCTCTCATGGAGAAATGGATGGATGGATGGATGGAATCTACTGTCTTCTAGTCTAAGTTAGAACAGAATGCTGGGAATCTCTCATTTCACTATCCTTGAATGGAAAATATTCCAGAATGAAATTCATGATGATGCTTATGAATACTATGATGTACTCCTAATGTTGATTGATTATAATAAGCAACATGTCTTTTGGTTCCAGATAAGGAGAACCAGTCCGTCCTGATTACGTAAGTTGTTTTCTATCATTTCACTTGAGAAAGTGTTTATATTCTGATATGTCGTGTGACTTGGGTGTGATGAAAAAATTCTGAACAAAAATATAAATGCAACATGTAAAGTGTTGGTCTAATATTAAGAATGGGACCAAATTGGCATATTAAGAAGCTGATTAAACAATATTATCATTACACAGGTGCACCTTGCGCTGGGGACAATACAAATGTGCAGTTTTGTCACACACCAGTTTTGTCACATTGTCACAGATGTTTTGAGGGATCCTGCAATTGGCATTTTGACTGCAGGAATGTCCATCAGAGCTGTTGCCAGATAATGTAATGTTCATTTCTCTACCATAAGTCTCCAACATCGATTTAGAGAATTTGGCAGTATGTCCAACCGGTTTCACAAACGCAGACCACGTGTAACCACGCCAGCCCAGGACCGCCACATCCGGCTTCTTCACTAGCAGGATCTTCTGAGACCAGCTGAGGAAACTAAGGAGTATTTCTGTCTGTTAAAAAGTCCTTTTGTAGGGAAAAACTCATTTTGATTGGCTTGGCCTGGCTCCCCAGTGGGTGGGCCTGCCTCCCAAGTGGGTGGGCCTATGCCCTCCAAGGCCCACCCATGGCTGCGCCCCTGCCCAGTCATGTGAAATCCATAGATTAGGGTCTAATTCATCTATTTAAATTTACTGATTTCTTACATTAACTGTAACTCGGTTAATCATTGAAATTGTTCCATGGTGCGTTAATATTTTTGTTCAGTGTACATTACATTATGAACGGATTAGGTTGTGCGTTATAATGAGCCAATGAGTGGAAATATTTAGTTAATAATTGACTTTTGTTAGAAAACAGGTGAACAGTGTATTTGTCAATGCAGATTAGCAAAAACCAATCTGACACTTAAACCCATCTGTCATATAAACCAGCGGAGAATCCGGAGCAGGAAAGACTGTCAACACCAAGCGTGTCATCCAGTACTTTGCCACCATTGCAGTTTCTGGTGTCAAGAAGGAAGTAGACCCCACCAAAATGCAGGTTGGTTGTGCTTTTACAACATATTTCAGTTTGGTGTTCTGTGTTCTGTGTAAACTTTATTTTTCAAGCGGTGAATACTGTTTTAATAAGAAACGTGTTTGCTAGTTTCTGAGCAACTTGTGTTTGTCTCAATCAGGGGTCTCTTGAGGATCAGATCATTGCAGCTAACCCTCTGCTGGAGTCTTACGGTAATGCCAAGACAGTGAGGAACGACAACTCGTCTCGCTTCGTAAGTATGAAGAATTTACTGTGGAAGTTACCTTATATTGGGTGGGGAAATGTCAGTAGTTCACTATATCATCAGCTTTCCAACAAACTGGTCTATCAAAGTAAAATGCTAGATGTATTTAGTTGACCTATTTCTATCCCCCATGCTCTACTACAGGGTAAATTCATCAGGATTCACTTCCAAGGTGGCAAACTGGCTAAAGCTGATATTGAGACCTGTGAGTTGGTTTTCCTTGTTTCTCAATGCTTTCCTTAAAGACATGCTGTGGCACTTTGAAGACTAGCAAGTATTTTTTCAACCTCCCGCTTTGGGCTATAGGTGTCAATATGCAGTTCATACACAATCTCTCTTACCTTAATTAGCCATGAAATGTTTTCTGGAAGTTCTGTGGCGACATTTCCCCAAAATGTTCCCCCATGTGGGCCAGCCCCCTTAGTGTTTCAAGTTTCAGCCAAAGAGCTTCAGCCCTTCACTATTTGAGTGATAGCTAGCAAGTTGCACTCACAGCAGAGCAAAAGATAGAGCAATGACATGGTGCCTCATATCTGCACCTATGTGAGGTAGTACGTAATTGTCAGGGACCACTTTTGACCCGTGAGCACTACTTTCAGAACTACTGGCTATGACGTATACAAAAGTACCGGAGAATCTTTTTAAATTCACACACAACATTTTGGGGAGATCATATCATCACACATAATGTAATCTCTCTCTCTCTCTCTCTCTCTTTCTCTCTCTCCCTCTCTCTCTCTCTCGCAATATCTCTCTCTCTCTCTCTCTCTCTCTCTCTCTCTCTCTCTCTCTCTCTCTCTCTCTCTCTCTCTCTCTCTCTCTCTCTCTCTCTCTCTCTCTCTCTCAGACCTGCTAGAGAAGTCCAGAGTGGCCTTCCAGCTGCCCGCTGAGAGAGGCTACCATATCTTCTACCAGATGATGACCAACCACAAACCTGAGCTAGTTGGTAAGGCAAAGTACAGCTTTAGGTGAAATTATTCACACCTCCATCTGTGGAACTTATTCAAATGTTTCCTAGTCCACACCGTTAATATTATTACAATGAGTACATCCAACGTAACAAGACATCTAAACATGGGTCAGGTCTTTCAAGGTCTTTCAATGGAAAGATTAAGTAATGTACTCTGATGCACTAGTCCAGGAGCCTCAGTCCCCCCTTTTTGATGCTCTGTATTATATACTGCCTGTATCCTTGAGTCCATCTATTGAGTAAAGGAGGGAGAGATACTGTAAAGGTAGGACAGCAGAATTCTAAGATATTTAACTGACAAGCCATTCTCCGTTGTCCACAGAAATGACGCTCATCACCACCAACCCTTACGACTTCCCCATGATCAGCCAGGGTCAGATCAGTGTGGCCAGCATCGACGACAAGGTCGAGCTGGATGCCACCGATGTGAGTGATACAAAGTGTGAACCAAACTCTAGATATGGAATGGGTAGGACCACAATACACACTGAATGCATTGCGCAAATCCTGCTTGATGGCAGCTGGGCACCTTGTGTTAGTTAGGCATGTGCTTCAAGGCCCCTCGTCATGCCTTCACACTTCACCTTGAGGCACATACCTGTAAGACTTCCACAAGAGACTGTCTCTAAGTGCCCTGTGGAACTGTGTAAAACTCATGTTGTGCTGTCATATACTAGTGTGTTGGCCAAGAGCAATCATGTGTAACAGAGAAGCCAGTTAATTCTATCCATCCCATTTGTTCTGGACTGAACACAGACCGGTAGTGAACTGTAACTGAGTAAACTACCGTTCGGTTCTTCACTGTTGTACTTCCTCTTTAATTCCAGGATGCCATTACAATCCTTGGCTTCTCTAACGATGAGAAAATGGCCATCTACAAGCTGACAGGAGCTGTAATGCACCATGGCAACTTGAAATTCAAGCAGAAGCAGCGTGAGGAGCAGGCCGAGCCAGACGGCACAGAGGGTGAGTCCCACTCATAGATATAAAATATGGAAAGCATTAGTCCCTTTCCCTGTCCCAAGCACATAAGACAGACATTGCCGCATGAAAGTCAGGCAGGAGACACAAACTCAAAACCCCAGAAATTATTTTGAATAATATACTAAAGTTAAAATCAAAAGAGTTGACCAAACTATATTGTCAGTGTGACATCAGAAACAAGCGATCCGTTGTTGGTTTTCTCTCCAGTGGCTGATAAAATCGGCTACCTGCTGGGCCTGAACTCAGCTGAGTTGTTGAAGTGTCTGTGCTACCCCAGAGTGAAGGTCGGCAACGAGTACGTGACCAAGGGACAGACTGTGCCTCAGGTAGGGCGGTGAAACACAGCATCAAACATTTTCTAACTACCTGAATTATTTTGGGGACAATTGCTTTGCTTCTTAAAAATACTTCTGTTGTTTTTCCCAACCTTATCACTGGACATGGCCAGTGTCTCATGTATTCATTTGAGGTATTATCTTTGCAGGTTTATAATGCAGTCATGGCTTTGGCCAAGTCCATCTATGAGAGGATGTTCTTGTGGATGGTCATCCGTATCAACGAGATGTTGGACACCAAGAATCCAAGGCAGTTCTATATCGGTGTGCTCGATATTGCCGGGTTTGAGATCTTTGATGTGAGTATGAGACCAGAACAAGACAATGAGTTGTGATTGAGAGGGATTACAGCCTTTTACGATGAAATGATCCCTTTTGAAATTCCTTCAACAGTACAACAGCATGGAGCAGCTGTGCATCAACTTCACCAATGAGAAACTGCAACAGTTTTTCAACCACACCATGTTCGTCCTGGAACAAGAGGAGTACAAGAAGGAGGGAATCGTCTGGGCCTTCATTGACTTCGGCATGGACTTGGCTGCCTGCATTGAGCTTATTGAGAAGGTCAGTTGTCTGTAAGGATTATACTGGACCACAACAGCAAAGCTCATAGGGAGCACATTGATAGATATTATCATAATGGTACAACATATCTGACTGTTGAGAACTCAATATGTTTCCTATGATTTCCCCCTAAATGAATGTAATCCTATAAAATTATGTTTGCTAAAGGAATAAATGTGATCCTAAATGTAAAATCACTAATTTCATATCCATCTCTTTTTGTAAAGCCATTGGGCATCTTCTCCATCCTTGAAGAGGAGTGCATGTTCCCCAAGGCTTCAGACACTACCTTCAAGAACAAGCTGAACGACCAGCATCTTGGCAAAACCAAGGCATATGAGAAGCCCAAGCCAGCCAAAGGCAAGGCAGAGGCCCACTTCTCCCTGGTGCACTATGCCGGTGTTGTGGACTACAACATCACTGGCTGGCTGGAGAAGAACAAGGACCCCCTGAACGAATCAGTTCTTCTGATGTACGGGAAGTCCTCAGTCAAACTGATGGCTACCCTGTACCCTGCTGCACCACCTGAGGGTAAGACTAGCATCACAACAAATGCACTTGTTACAACTCAGAACCGTATTGTTTTTAAAGTCAAGAGGTGTTATTTTACACAGTCTCATTGGCAGTATTTGCATTTGATTCTCTCATTTCTAATTATCTTTAACTTATCCACATTTGAACAGATACAACCAAGAAAGGAGGCAAGAAGAAGGGTGGTTCCATGCAGACTGTGTCCTCCCAGTTCAGGGTGAGCTATTGAAATGTCTATATTCAGTCCTCCAAAAGGGGCATTGATTATCATAAATTATTTCTGAGAACATGGTTTGTAATCCTCTTCCAGGAGAACTTACAAAAGCTGATGACCAATTTGAGGAGCACTCATCCTCACTTTGTACGCTGCCTGATCCCCAACGAGTCAAAGACTCCAGGTACAAGAAATATTGACTTGAATATGACATTTTATCAATACAGTATGAGTAACCTTAACATGCCCAATCCTTTAATCTGTTAATAAGTATTAAAGAGACTTGGTTTGTTTTTCCAGGTCTGATGGAGAACTTCCTGGTTATCCACCAGCTCAGGTGTAATGGTGTTCTGGAGGGGATCAGGATCTGCAGAAAGGGCTTCCCCAGCAGAATCATCTATGCTGACTTCAAGCAGAGGTACACTCACGCAAACACAAATGCACACACAACACACAACACACACAACATACAACACACACACAACCACAGAAATATCTGCTCCAAGGGCAATCCCAGCATCAGAATATGCTTACTTTTTATGTAATATAACCAACCCATTACAACTTGAAATATGTTAAAACTGTCTCCTCATTCAGGTACAAAGTACTGAATGCCAGTGTCATCCCCGAGGGCCAGTTCATGGACAACAAGAAGGCTTCTGAGAAGCTGCTTGGGTCCATTGATATAAATCACGACGATTACAAGTTTGGACACACCAAGGTCAGTCAAATACCCCCAGAAAAAGCTGACAACAAAAACTAACTTCAATGATAATTTAAACTCCTAGAGTCGTTTGACACACCGGTGTGTCAATGTCAGGTATATAACAAAAACATCTCACCAGTTGAGTAACCATCCTTTTTTTCTTTCTTCAAAAGATGGAAAAACATTGTACCATTTTTTTCTTCAAATTCATACAAGTATATAAACTCAACTCATTATCATGTGCATTGAGTTAGAGTGGTATGGCTTCAGTTATCTGTATCTGTGTACATTATACATCTACAACTCTGAAAGAACTTACATTTATTACATTTACATTTAAGTCATTTAGCAGACGCTCTTATCCAGAGCGACTTACAAATTGGTGCATTCACCTTATGACATCCAGTGGAACAGCCACTTTACAATAGTGCATCTAGATCTTTTAAGGGGGGGGGGGGGGGGGGGGGGGGGCAGAAGGATTGCTTTATCCTAGGTATTCCTTGAAGAGGTGGGGTTTCAGGTGTCTCCGGAAGGTGGTGATTGACTCCGCTGTCCTGGCGTCGTGAGGGAGTTTGTTCCACCATTGGGGTGCCAGAGCAGCGAACAGTTTTGACTGGGCTGAGCGGGAACTGTACTTCCTCAGTGGTAGGGAGGCGAGCAGGCCAGAGGTGGATGAACGCAGTGCCCTTGTTTGGGTGTAGGGCCTGATCAGAGCCTGAAGGTACTGAGGTGCCGTTCCCCTCACAGCTCCGTAGGCAAGCACCATGGTCTTGTAGCGGATGCGAGCTTCAACTGGAAGCCAGTGGAGAGAGCGGAGGAGCGGGGTGACGTGAGAGAACTTGGGAAGGTTGAACACCAGCCGGGCTGCGGCGTTCTGGATGAGTTGTAGGGGTTTAATGGCACAGGCAGGGAGCCCAGCCAACAGCGAGTTGCAGTAATCCAGACGGGAGATGACAAGTGCCTGGATTAGGACCTGCGCCGCTTCCTGTGTGAGGCAGGGTCGTACTCTGCGGATGTTGTAGAGCATGAACCTACAGGAACGGGCCACCGCCTTGATGTTGGTGGAGAACGACAGGGTGTTGTCCAGGATCACGCCAAGGTTCTTAGCGCTCTGGGAGGAGGACACAATGGAGTTGTCAACCGTGATGGCGAGATCATGGAACGGACAGTCCTTCCCCGGGAGGAAGAGCAGCTCCGTCTTGCCGAGGTTCAGCTTGAGGTGGTGATCCGTCATCCACACTGATATGTCTGCCAGACATGCAGAGATGCGATTCGCCACCTGGTCATCAGAAGGGGGAAAGGAGAAGATTAATTGTGTGTCGTCTGCATAGCAATGATAGGAGAGACCATGTGAGGTTATGACAGAGCCAAGTGACTTGGTGTATAGCGAGAATAGGAGAGGGCCTAGAACAGAGCCCTGGGGGACACCAGTGGTGAGAGCGCGTGGTGAGGAGACAGATTCTCGCCACGCCACCTGGTAGGAGCGACCTGTCAGGTAGGACGCAATCCAAGCGTGGGCCGCGCCGGAGATGCCCAACTCGGAGAGGGTGGAGAGGAGGATCTGATGGTTCACAGTATCGAAGGCAGCCGATAGGTCTAGAAGGATGAGAGCAGAGGAGAGAGAGTTAGCTTTAGCAGTGCGGAGCGCCTCCGTGATACAGAGAAGAGCAGTCTCAGTTGAGTGACTAGTCTTGAAACCTGACTGATTTGGATCAAGAAGGTCATTCTGAGAGAGATAGCAGGAGAGCTGGCCAAGGACGGCACGTTCAAGAGTTTTGGAGAGAAAAGAAAGAAGGGATACTGGTCTGTAGTTGTTGACATCGGAGGGATCGAGTGTAGGTTTTTTCAGAAGGGGTGCAACTCTCGCTCTCTTGAAGACGGAAGGGACGTAGCCAGCGGTCAAGGATGAGTTGATGAGCGAGGTGAGGTAAGGTAGAAGGTCTCCGGAAATGGTCTGGAGGAGAGAGGAGGGGATAGGGTCAAGCGGGCAGGTTGTTGGGCGGCCGGCCGTCACAAGACGCGAGATTTCATCTGGAGAGAGAGGGGAGAAAGAGGTCAAAGCACAGGGTTGGGCAGTGTGAGCAGAACCAGCGGTGTCGTTTGACTTAGCAAACGAGGATCGGATGTCGTCGACCTTCTTTTCAAAATGGTTGACGAAGTCGTCTGCAGAGAGGGAGGAGGGGGGGGGAGGGGGAGGAGGATTCAGGAGGGAGGAGAAGGTGGCAAAGAGCTTCCTAGGGTTAGAGGCAGATGCTTGGAATTTAGAGTGGTAGAAAGTGGCTTTAGCAGCAGAGACAGAAGAGGAAAATGTAGAGAGGAGGGAGTGAAAGGATGCCAGGTCCGCAGGGAGGCGAGTTTTCCTCCATTTCCGCTCGGCTGCCCGGAGCCCTGTTCTGTGAGCTCGCAATGAGTCGTCGAGCCACGGAGCGGGAGGGGAGGACCGAGCCGGCCTGGAGGATAGGGGACATAGAGAGTCAAAGGATGCAGAAAGGGAGGAGAGGAGGGTTGAGGAGGCAGAATCAGGAGATAGGTTGGAGAAGGTTTGGGCAGAGGGAAGAGATGATAGGATGGAAGAGGAGAGAGTAGCGGGGGAGAGAGAGCGGAGGTTGGGACGGCGCGATACCATCCGAGTAGGGGCAGTGTGGGAAGTGTTGGATGAGAGCGAGAGGGAAAAGGATACAAGGTAGTGGTCGGAGACTTGGAGGGGAGTTGCAATGAGGTTAGTGGAAGAACAGCATCTAGTAAAGATGAGGTCAAGCGTATTGCCAGCCTTGTGAGTAGGGGGGGAAGGTGAGAGGGTGAGGTCAAAAGAGGAGAGGAGTGGGAAGAAGGAGGCAGAGAGGAATGAGTCAAAGGTAGACATGGGGAGGTTAAAGTCACCCAGAACTGTGAGAGGTGAGCCGTCCTCAGGAAAGGAGCTTATCAAGGCATCAAGCTCATTGATGAACTCTCCAAGGGAACCTGGAGGGCGATAAATGATAAGGATGTTAAGCTTGAAAGGGCTGGTAACTGTGACAGCATGGAATTCAAAGGAGGCGATAGACAGATGGGTAAGGGGAGAAAGAGAGAATGACCACTTGGGAGAGATGAGGATCCCGGTGCCACCACCCCGCTGACCAGAAGGTCTCGGGGTGTGCGAGAACACATGGGCAGACGAAGAGAGAGCAGTAGGAGTAGCAGTGTTATCTGTGGTGAGCCATGTTTCCGTCAGTGCCAGGAAGTCGAGGGACTGGAGGGACGCATAGGCTGAGATGAGCTCTGCCTTGTTGGCCGCAGATCGGCAGTTCCAGAGGCCACCGGAGACCTGGAACTCCACGTGGGTCGTGCGGGCTGGGACCACCAGGTTAGGGTGGGCGCGGCCACGCGGTGTGAAGCGTTTGTATGGTCTGTGCAGAGAGGAGAGAACAGGGATAGACAGACACATGGTTGACAGGCTACAGAAGAGGCTACGCTAATGCAATGGAGATTAGAATGACAAGTGGGCTACACGTCTCGAATGTTCAGAAAGTTAAGCTTACGTTGCAAAAAGATAAAAATAAAATACAAGATCTTATTGACTAAAATGATATAGTACTGCTGGCTGGTGAAGTAGCCTGGCTAGCAGTGGCTACGTTGTTGAAAGTGAAGCTGGCTAGGTAACCTCGACAATTTCACTAAATTTCTCTAAACTACACAATTATCATGGATACAAGGACAGCAAAGACAACTAGCTAACACTACGCTAATCAAGTCGTCCCGTTGTAGTGTAAGTTTCTACAGTGCTGCTATTCGGTAGAAGTTGGCTAGCTAGCAGTGTTGGCTAGGTAGGAGGACGGCAGCGCGGCAGGCGAAAAATAGCTGGCTAGCTAACCGATAATTACTCAAAGCTACACAATTATCTTAGATAAAAAGATAGCAAAGAAAACTATGTAGCTAGCTAACACTACACAAGTCAAGTCGTTCCGTTGTAATGTAATCGTTTCTACCGTGCTGCTAATCGGTGGCTAGCTGGCTAGTTAGCAGGGTTGACTACGTTACGTTACGTTAGGGCGAGAATACCTGGCTAGCGAACCTCAGCGAACCTTGATAACTACACAAGTATCACCGATACAAAGACGGCTATGGAGCCAGCTAAGTAGCTAGCTAAGATCGAACAAATACAAATCAAAGATAGCAAAGACAACTGTGTAGTCAGCCAACACTACACTGATCAAGTCGTTCCGTTCCTTTTAAACAAGCTATCCCATGGTTTGTTTGTTAGCATTGCAATGTTTATGTTCAAATGAATCTAGTGGTGTTGTTCCCCTGTTTTGATCCAACCCATTCTATCTGTCACCATCTGACTGGGGTTCCAACGGCCATGTTTACCTGTGTTTCAGGTGTTCTTCAAAGCCGGTCTGCTGGGTGTCCTGGAGGAGATGAGAGATGAGAAGCTGGCCGTTCTGATCGGCATGGTCCAGGCTCTCAGCCGTGGATTCCTCATGAGAAAAGAGTTCACCAAGATGATGGAGAGGAGGTGAGGAAGAGTAGACATCTTGGCAAAGCTTTCTGTGGACCTGCTGTATGTAATGCATGATGATCACATACTGTAAATGCTGTGAGTTGATCAGAATGAGGAAGTAGGTCTTATAATGTTCTATTAGTGCTGCAGTTTGGGATTTGGCAAAGCTGTTCAGTTGTCATTTATAATGGTGATATTTACCCATTCATTATTTTCTATTTTTTGGGGGAGTGGGGGGGGGGTAGCTTTAATCAGCTTTAATATTGCGGATAGATTGTGGCTTCCATCAGTGTAATTGTCTACATCATTTCCAATCCCCCGTATATAATATATAAATATATATTTTTAAATATATATATATATATTTAGCTACTTTATTATTTTCCCCTAACCCTAGCATCCCTCCTCTCATTGGATTTCTGTTAGCCATATATTTTTCAACTGTGGTGTGAAGTTTCACATAGTCCTGAACCTTTCTCTTCTCATAGTTTCTACAGATTGTAAATTAGAGATGATAAGAGTATTATTATATTATTGATCGATTGACTATGACTTTTTTAAATTTTGACTATGACTTTTTTGATTTTTCCACACAAAAAAAGAGGTGTTGTCCTTTCCATAGTAGCAAAATAGTATCTAATTTCTATTCAAACGAGTTGTCGTGAGACAATTTATTTCTTGCATGATATAAATACCTAGTATGTCCACTTCAACGTCTGACCTTTTTATTGGTAAACTACACGTTAATGTGTAGATCCAATACCCAGAGAGGTGAATCCTAATGTATCCTCATCCAAATTGTTGTATTAAAAGAAAACACGAATCATCAGCGTACAATGACACCTTTTTAGCCCTGAATTTTTGTTCGATCTGATTTGAATAGCTAATATTTTCATGGCCAAAATAAATATGCCGATTATGGACAACCTTGTTTTCCTCCTCTTGACAATTTAATACTTTCTGAGAAGTGAATTTGGTTGAGAGCATATACTGTAGTAGCGGTTTGAGAAAGCATTCCAAATTGGGCAAGAATGGGGTGATTTGATTAAATAATGTCTAGTCCTAGCTGATGGAGCCCGGATACACTCCTATCCCCCAAAACACACACACACACACAGGTCCCCTGCTGTGACCATTTAACCAAGCACCTCGATGCAGTCAGGCTATTCGATTATTTTGTCCCGCCAGGGCCATAATAATATGCCCCTTCTCTGATTGTCCGAGTGTGATCCCTTCCCCATGGGTTACTGCTGCTAATTTTGCCAGCACTGCCACTACCTAGGTGGGGTTCTCCACTGGAATTCCCATCGGCTAGGTACGAGGTCGTCAAGGTTCTCATTAGCAGCTTTGAGAAATTCCTTGTATATTATGCTCACCTACCCGGGGGCTTTGGCTTTGTTGGACCAACCCTGCCAGGCAGGCTCAGACTCCTGATGGGGCAGTGCTGCTTTTGTCTGTCTCTGACCAAGTTTATCTTTCTGTCTCAGCTATGGGTAGGTTACTTGCAGTAGGCCTATAAAACAGATAAGGACTTCTCCTTAGTGTGTGGGTCGCTCAGCTGGGTGTCTAGGATATAGGGTTGGGGACTGTTTAGTCGTGATAGGACAATAAATAAATAAATAAAAGGATTTACTCATTAATTCTTAAAGAATATAAAATGTCTCATGAGCTAAGCTGTAAGTCCTTGTATCCCTGAATGAGCTAAGCTGTAAGTCCTTGTATCCCTGAATGAGCTAAGCTGTAAGTCCTTGTATCCCTGAATGAGCTAAGCTGTAAGTCCTTGTATCCCTGAATGTAGCTTCAAAGGTCCAATGCAACTGTTTTTGTCTTAATATCATTTCATGTATGGGTAACAATTAACGACCGTACGAAGATTTTAATTGAAAACAAACAAAAATAGCTTCTTAGCAAAGAGCAATTTCTCAAGCAAGAATTTATCTTTGACTGTCTGGGAGTGGTCTTAGTGGGGAGGTGAAAATTGAAAACTATCTGTTATTGGTAGAGGGGTTTGGAAAGCTCTTTCTTATTGGTCTATAAACTAGTTTACATCCCACCAATTTCAGGCAATCTTTTCAAACAAAGCTTACACTTGAAAGGGCATTATCATAATCTTCACAATTTCACAGTATTACTCCAAACTCATAGTGTGGAAATATATATAAAACACAGGACAATCATGTTTTTGACTGCACTGGGCCTTGTCACTCACCATGCTACTCTATCCTTTCTGTTGACCAGAGATGCCATCTTCACCATCCAGTACAACATCCGTTCATTCATGAATGTGAAAACCTGGCCATGGATGAAGGTGTACTTCAAGATCAAGCCCCTGCTGAAGAGCGCTGAGACTGAGAAGGAGCTGGCCAACATGAAGGAGAACTTCGACAAGATGAAGACAGACCTGGCCAAGGCTCTTGCCAAGAAGAAGGAGTTGGAGGAGAAGATGGTGTCCATTCTGCAAGAGAAGAACGACCTGGCACTCCAAGTTGCATCTGTGAGTGAGAAATGATCCTCATAAGATCATATTTTCATACACATGAATACACAAACGAGCATCATTTTTGTATTGCCATTGTTAAATATATATTTCATGAATGTTGATTTGCTCTGACCTCTATGACTAAATCAAGTCTATATTTTGATAAACAACATGAGTCCTCAAATTTTTCTCCTGTTCTGAAATCAGGAATCAGAGAGTCTGAACGATTCTGAGGAAAGGTGTGAGGGGCTCATCAAGAGCAAGATCCAGCTGGAGGCCAAACTCAAAGAGACGGCTGAGAGGCTGGAGGATGAGGAGGAGATGAATGCTGAGTTGACTGCCAAGAAGAGGAAGCTGGAGGATGAGTGTTCTGAGCTGAAGAAGGACATTGATGACCTGGAGCTCACCCTGGCCAAAGTGGAGAAGGAGAAGCATGCCACTGAAAACAAGGTCTTGTGTCTTACAATAGACAGTCTCACCCAAACCATCATCAACTCAAAACATAGCTCAACAGAAATAGAATTCCAGATGTATTGTGGGTGGCGGAAAAATGAAGACACAAAATAGTAGAATAGTGGTACTCCCATCATTCATTGTATGTTCAGCTCCTACTTGTTTATGACTTCCATTCAGTACACTGGAATGAAGTACACTGCCACCTGTGTTGAATCTATAGAACAGTACTTGTTGACACATTTCTAATCTGAATTAAATGAATGCAATACATCTGAAACTAAATCTCCCCTTTATGTGAAGTGAACAAAGACACATTTTGTTGTGGTCGTTTTCAGGTTAAAAACCTGACAGAGGAGATGGCGTCTTTGGATGAGAGTGTTGCCAAGCTGACCAAGGAGAAGAAAGCCCTCCAAGAGGCCCACCAGCAGACACTGGATGACCTGCAGTCAGAGGAGGACAAAGTCAACACTCTGACCAAGGCCAAGACCAAGCTGGAACAGCAAGTGGACGACGTGAGTGGAGTTTGACATTTTTGCCATGATAGTATGTAAGATGTTATTATCTTCTGTTTAGATTTGAACAATATATGTGTGTTTTTATCTTGTAGCTTGAGGGTTCTCTGGAGCAAGAGAAGAAGGTCCGTATGGACCTTGAGAGAGCAAAGAGAAAGCTGGAGGGAGATCTGAAACTGGCCCAGGAGTCCTTAATGGACCTGGAGAATGACAAGCAGCAGTCTGATGAGAAAATCAAGAAGTAAGCAAAAACAAATTACTACAGTTTTACCTGCAATATTGAGCAAAAGAACGGTTGTTCTTGTTTAATTCTTGTAATTATGAATTAACATTTACATGTGATTCGTACAATACTCTCTCTTCACACTATTGAACCCAAAACGTATTAGAAAATTGACATGTTTGTGTTTCTTAGGAAGGAGTTTGAGACATCCCAGCTCCTCAGTAAGATTGAGGATGAGCAGTCTCTGGGAGCTCAGCTGCAGAAGAAGATCAAGGAACTCCAGGTACAGTACAGGACCTCAGCTCCAGTGCAGGAAAGCACATACCTGAAACATTTCCCCCCAAAATATTCTGGTAGCACACATTTCTCCTGGTGGCTTGAAGGTTGCAAGATGTGGTTTCTTACCGTTGTAGTTTTGGTTCCCGCATGGGACACTATCTACTTAATACATTTGTGTAACTGGCTTTGTATGAACACATTTGAAAATATTTTAATTTAACATTTATGAAAAATATACAAATTCTTATTAATTTGTTTATTATTTCTTTGGTTCAGTTGTTTCAAAAATTTATACTATTATTGTTTTATGTATTGTAGTATTCATCAACCGTGCTCCTGCCCACTCTTCTAGGCACGTATTGAGGAGCTGGAGGAGGAAATTGAAGCTGAGCGTGCTGCCAGGGCCAAGGTTGAGAAGCAGAGGGCCGATCTCTCCAGGGAACTTGAGGAGATCAGCGAGAGGCTGGAGGAGGCCGGAGGCGCCACTTCTGCTCAGATTGAGATGAACAAGAAGCGCGAGGCTGAGTTCCAGAAGCTGCGTCGTGATCTTGAAGAGTCCACCCTGCAGCATGAGGCCACAGCCGCCGCTCTGCGCAAGAAGCAGGCCGACAGTGTGGCTGAGCTCGGGGAGCAGATCGACAACCTGCAGCGCGTCAAGCAGAAGCTGGAGAAGGAGAAGAGTGAGTACAAGATGGAGATTGATGACCTCTCCAGCAACATGGAGGCCATCGCCAAGTCTAAGGTGAGTAGTGATGTTTTGATCAAGCAGTGTTGAGGAGGGTCAACTACATTACCATTCAAGTGAACTGAAGTTGACAGGAGTCTCATATATAAAGTACTGATGGTACATGTTTCACTAACAGGGCAATCTGGAGAAGATGTGCCGTACTCTTGAGGACCAGCTGAGTGAGCTCAAGACTAAGAATGAGGAGAATGTTCGCCAGATCAACGACATCGGTGGACAGAGGGCCAGACTCCTGACAGAAAATGGTACCATCATCAACAATGAACAACAATCCAATTATTTCTTCAATAAAACACATATATTGGGGGCTGTATTCACATAGTATAGTCCACAGTTTCACACCTAACATTGCCCTATGATACCTTAAAATCAATTTTCAATCTTAGAGAACAGAGACCCAATTAACAAGATGTCCCTCTGTCCCTGCAGGTGAGTTTGGCCGCCAGTTGGAGGAGAAGGAAGCCCTGGTGTCTCAGCTGACCAGAGGCAAACAGGCCTTCACCCAGCAGGTGGAGGAGCTGAAGAGGCAGATTGAGGAGGAGGTCAAGGTAAGGGACTCAAAACGGACTCCAGAGTTTAGATCTTCATATAGACAGTGACTACGCCACCCTCTGAGACTTTACCTGTAATTTGTTTAACTCTCTCTCTTATCTCTCTTTGTCTTTCACTTTACTCTCTCACAGGCTAAAAATGCACTGGCCCACAGTGTCCAGTCTGCCCGCCATGACTGTGACCTCCTGAGGGAGCAGTTTGAGGAGGAGCAGGAGGCCAAGGCAGAGCTGCAACGCGGCATGTCCAAGGCAAACAGTGAGGTGGCTCAGTGGAGGACTAAGTATGAAACTGATGCTATCCAGCGCACTGAGGAGCTGGAGGAGGCCAAGTGAGTTGCACGGAACAGAAAAAACTCAAATATTCGGTGTGGATGGTGAGGGCAGTAGGGGGCTCTAAGAAATTATTATTTCGCTATGTATTTTAACATTTGTACACACTCTGTTGCCTAAAAGGAAGAAGCTGGCCCAGCGTCTGCAGGACGCTGAGGAGACCATTGAGGCGACCAACTCCAAGTGTGCCTCCCTGGAGAAGACCAAGCAGAGGCTGCAGGGAGAGGTGGAGGACCTCATGATTGACGTTGAGAGAGCTAACGCAATGGCCGCCAACCTCGACAAGAAGCAGAGGAACTTTGACAAGGTGAAAATTAATTATCCTCAACCTAGAGTGATATTTTCTGTCTGCTGCATGATCTATTGTAGCGTAATTGTAGCATTTTTTTAATTCAAAACTCTTCATCAAGACCTAATGAAAATCCCATTGATTTCCCAGGTTCTGGCAGAGTGGAAGCAGAAGTATGAGGAGGGTCAGGCTGAGCTGGAAGGAGCTCAGAAGGAGGGTCGCTCTATGAGCACTGAACTCTTCAAGATGAAGAACTCCTACGAGGAGGCTCTGGATCATCTGGAGACTCTGAAGAGAGAGAACAAGAACCTGCAACGTGAGCATTTGACAGCATTTCTTTTGGGCTCATGTTTGACTAGTGCTTTGAAAATGGAGGGAATCATCAACACCATTTTAAAACAGTATTATACTTATTTTATTATTTGGACTTGAACAATCCAAAGATTTATGCCAACTACTTGAAGGATTTTTTTCATTAGCAAGATTAGCAAACTTAGACATAACATGTCAGCAACAAATGCTGACTCTACACATCCATGTATATCTGACCAAATTGTGAAAGACAAGCACTGTAATGATCAATTCCGTAAAGTTAGTGTGGAAGAGATGATGCTTTTTTGTTCTCTATCAACAATTACAAGCAACCGGGTTCTGACAAATTGGATGGAAAATTATCGAGGATAATAGAGGACAATATTGCCACTCCTATTTGCCATATATTCAATTTAAGCCTACTAGAAAGTGTGTGCCCTCAGGCTTGGAGGGAAGCAAAAGTAATTCCGCTACCTAAGGATAGTAAAGCCCCCTTAACTGGCTCAAATAGTCGACCAATTAGCCTGTTACCAACCCTTAGTAAACTTTTTGAAAAAATTGTGGCTGACAATACAATGCTATTTTATTGTAAACAAATTGACAACGAACTTTCAGCATGCTTATAGAGAAGGACATTCACCAAGCAGAGCACTTACACAAATTACTGATGATTGGCTGAAAGAAATTGATGATGAAAAGATTGTGGGGGCTGTTTTATTAGACTTCAGTGAGCTTTTGACATTATCGATCATTGTCTGCTGCTGGCAAAACTTGTGTTATGGCTTTATACCCCCTGCTATATTGTGGATAAAGAGGTACCTGTCTAACAGAACATATAGGGTGTTCTTTAATGGAAGCCTCTCCAACATAATCCAGGTGAATTAGGAATTCCCCAGGGCAGTTGTCTAGGCCCCTTACTTTTTTCAATCTTTATTAACGACATGCCACTGGCTTTGAGTAAAGCTACTGTATCTATGTATGTGGATGACTCAACACTATACACGTCAGCTACCACAGCGACAGAAATGACTGCAACACTAAACAGAACTCACGGAAACTCAAACTATACACGTCAGCTAGTACAG
This sequence comes from Salvelinus fontinalis, assembly GCF_029448725.1. Taxonomy (NCBI): domain Eukaryota; kingdom Metazoa; phylum Chordata; class Actinopteri; order Salmoniformes; family Salmonidae; genus Salvelinus; species Salvelinus fontinalis. Next base: position 1,110,790 of record NC_074690.1, read on the forward strand.
TAACTGCTGGCCCTTGGATGCACACAGAGAGCTAATATTAATAATATGCATGCCAATCTCTCCTGGCTCAAAGTGGAGAAGAGATTGACTTCATCAATGCTTGTATTTATGAGAGGTATTGACATGAATACACCGAGCTGTCTGTTTGAACTACTGGCACACAGCTCGGACACCCATGCATACCCCACAAGTCGTCTCTTCACAGTCCCCAAGTCCAGAACAGACTATGGAAGGCGCACAGTACTAAATAGAGCTATGACTACATGGAACTCTATTCCACATCCAGTAACCGATGCAGCAGTAAAATTAGATTTAAAAAACAGACTAAAAAAACACCTTATTGAACAGCAGGGACCGTGAACCAACACAAAAAAAGGCACAGACACACACACACACACAAGAGCATATGCACTATACACACATGTACACATGGATGTTGTACTGTAGATATGTGGTACTGGTGTAGTAGGGGCCAGAGGGCACACAGTCTGTGAATATATTGTTAGGTTTTTAAAACTGTATAAACTGCATTAATATTGCTGAAGACGTGGCAGTTAGATTTGCAAGATCATATGATATTCTGATTAATGAATTATTTATTATGATTCAATGTCAACTTTGTTGCATTGGCAATACCCACTGAAAATCTCCCAAGTCTAAACTGCTCCTGTGTTTGTGTGTGCAGAGGAGATCGGTGACCTGACTGAGCAGATCGGAGAGACTGGCAAGAGCATCCATGAGCTGGAGAAGGCCAAGAAGACCGTGGAGACAGAGAAGTCTGAGATCCAGACCGCTCTGGAGGAGGCTGAGGTACAAACTACAGCTCTTCGATGGGATAAGCAGTGTTAATTTGATCATTTGGATCCCCATGAGCTTTTGCAGAAGCATCAGCTACTCTTCCTGGGGTCCACACAAAACACAACAAGTAACAAAACACTGATAGACAAGGACAGTCACAAAAATGTAAAATACGATATACAAACAATACAATTAAAGTGGTACACTAGGCAACGCCAGCTACAGTCCCACGATCCCTGTATTGGTGTTTATTGTAGTTATATTTAATTCCTTGTGTTATACACATCCAAATGTTTTGAACACAATTCGCCTGAATGCATCTCTTTGTCCAGGGAACACTGGAGCACGAGGAATCCAAGATGCTGCGTGTGCAGCTGGAGCTGAACCAGATCAAGGGTGAGGTGGACAGGAAGTTGGCTGAGAAGGACGAGGAGATGGAGCAGATCAAGAGGAACAGCCAGAGGATGATGGACTCCATGCAGAGCACCCTGGACTCTGAGGTCAGGAGCAGGAATGATGCCCTGAGGGTGAAGAAGAAGATGGAGGGAGACCTGAACGAGATGGAGGTCCAGCTGAGCCACTCCAACAGGCAGGCCGCTGAGGCCCAGAAACAGCTGAGGAATGTTCAGGGACAGCTCAAGGTAAAGGGACTGGGGAGAGATTTGTTTGTGAATCTGTAGAAAATAATAGCACAGAGGAATTTGAATAGCGTTTACTAATATGCTGTAAAAATGTAAGGATATTGGGAAATTCTTACCAAGGAGCATTTATATCAATGACCCAATCACCTCTATTTCCACAAGTCCTAATGAACACACGTCATTGTGAACCCCAGGATGCCCTATTGCACCTTGATGATGCTGTCCGAGTCGCAGATGATATGAAGGAGCAGGCAGCCATGGTGGAGCGCAGGAACGGTCTGATGGCGGCTGAAATCGAGGAGCTGAGAGTTGCTCTAGAGCAGGCGGAGAGAGGCCGCAAAGTGGCTGAGACTGAGCTGGTAGACGCCAGTGAGCGTGTTGGACTGCTGCACTCCCAGGTATGGGTCAAAAGCCATTTCTAATGAAACTCAGCCAGGCATACCATTTCTGCCTTGTCACTTGAAAGTTCTCTTGACAGTCAAATTTTTTTTTAAACTCCTTCAGAACACCAGCCTTCTGAATACTAAGAAGAAGCTGGAGTCTGACCTGGTGCAGGTGCAGGGAGAGGTCGAAGACATCGTCCAGGAGGCCAGGAATGCAGAGGAGAAGGCCAAGAAGGCCATCACTGACGTGAGTCCTTATGCTCTATTCAATTACATTCACTTCATTTGTATCCATGGGCAAATATTAGCTGGGATGTTTTACCACAACAAAGTCATCAGAGGGACATTATGATTGGTGCCAATTTGTGCATAAATGAAACAAACTACGATTCCAGGCGGCCATGATGGCTGAGGAGCTGAAGAAGGAGCAGGACACCAGCTCTCACCTGGAGAGGATGAAGAAGAACCTGGAGGTCACAGTGAAGGACCTGCAGCACCGCCTGGATGAGGCTGAGAACCTGGCCATGAAGGGAGGCAAGAAGCAGCTCCAGAAACTGGAGTCCAGGGTGAGTTAACAGCAGGGTGGATTAAGGTGGATTGAAAGACTGACTGCTGGAAATGTATTTAATCATGCAAATACACAGGAGCATTGTGTAATGACTTTCTCTCAATAACCCAGCTAGATAATGAAAAGCTGTTTTTATCATTACAGATCCCTTCAATTACAATTGGTAAAGTAGATAGGTGCAGACAACAATTGTGCCTCCTTGACTGAGTAGAATAATATACCTCTATTTTTACAAAGATTTGTTACGTCTGATTTCACCACCTCAAACAAATTCCTGTGTTAATTTCTTCTACAAAGGTGCGTGAGCTTGAGAATGAGGTGGAGGCTGAGCAGAGAAGAGGTGCAGACGCGATCAAAGCAGTCCGCAAGTACGAGCGCAGAGTCAAGGAGCTCACCTACCAGGTAACAGAAAGTCAGAAAGTGCCTTCTTCCCAAACTTGACACTAACACGGACATGTTTTCGTATAAAACTATGGTGCATTGATTCTTTGATCTTGTCCCACAGACCGAGGAGGATAAGAAGAACGTTGCCAGACTTCAGGACCTGGTAGATAAGCTGCAGATGAAAGTCAAGGCCTACAAGAGGCAGGCTGAGGAAGCGGTGAGTCACATACTTTGTCAAATACTTTGAAAGCATACATTCAAAAATATATTATTTCCCTAGTAGACATTAAAAGTTGAAGTAAGTTTTACTACTGCGCATCAGTCAACAATGACTCAATTGATAGTGCAAGTTATTGCTGAAGAAATGATGCACATCACTGAGCGCCCCCTATCTCGGTAGTACTGTACTGGGGACTGGTCTAGTGGTAGTACTGTACTGGGGACTGGTCTAGTGGTAGTGCGACCACCCCTGAATCACACAATGTGCCTCTCATAGTAAACAACCAAAGATTTCAAGACTAAAAGTGGTAAAAGTAGTAGCAGAAAGTAGTAGAAAAAACACACTTTATCTAGTCCTTGGCCTACATCCTAATCTGACTTTGGTGTTGGTCATGTTGTTCTTCACATTACCGTCTCTGGTAAACACACACTATATCAAATAAAATCTGAGATTATTTGTCACATGCACAGGTTACATAAGGTGTAAATGGTACAGTGAAATGGTTACTTGCATGTTTGCAATATAGCAATATCAAAAATAGAAAGTGTCCAGATAAAATATATTTTATAATTATTTTATAATTAGTAGATGATGCTTACCCAGATGTACTTGTCTAAATTGATGGGTCATATGAAAGAAATGCTATAACCCCTATGCTATAAAAAAGATAAGTGGTCACTATTGCCTTGACATGTACACGTGTTCATGAAATACAATAGATGGCCGTAATCACGCCGAGACACACATGGTTCATTTTGATGGGTCATGTAATCCTCTGGAGAAGTGGAGTCTTTTGTTTAGACATGTAGCTAGCTAGCTAGCTAAACAATGGACCATAATCCCAACCCATACTACTATCAATACAAACTGATTGTCATAGCTAGCCACCATGCATGACATGCTGTAGTATGAATCTGCAGGTAGCTAAAGATAACCAACTAGGTTAAGGACAGCAATGTTGTTGATAGCAGTAGCAACACTTTTGTAGTTCTCCATGGCTAATGTTATATCTTTCAAAAAAGCCACAGTAGCGAGGATTATCTACACATACTGAGCAGCTCATGTTATAGACAGAAGCATGCTACATGGCAGACCAATCAGAACTCATCTCTCAGCATGTCCAGCACATCCATAATCTCAGCCAATCATGGATTGCGGGAAGGTTCCCTTGCCTTTTTCCGTGGCTAAACCAACTAGGTTTGTAATTAAACAACTTATTTGTATTTACCGATGGCATATAGAAGTTTGCTATTAAGGTACATGAAAGTTCACATGTTCCAGAAGGCATTTCTGCAAATAAACACATTTAGATTTTTTTAAATTGCACAACCCAGGTGTACAATGCTCTTAGAATGCTTACCCAAAAAGATTCACAGCTGTAATTGCTGCCAAAGATGTTTATAACATGTATTGACTCAGGGGGGTGAATACAAATTAGTCCAGATATATTAGTGTTTTATTTTTCATAAATTCTTTTTAAATGTTCCACATTGACATTCCAGAGTATTTTGTATAGATCATTGAAAAAAAAACTGAAATTTAAATACATTTTAATCTGAATTTGTAACCCAATAAAATGTGAAGGAATCTAAGGGGGTGTGAATTCTTATGAAAGACACTGAACACCCCTGAAGGCAGTGGTTTGATCCCTCATTTCACCACTCATTCTCTCTGCTGGATCATCTATCTCCCTATATACTATCCTAAATCTGTCAACAACAAAAGTACTTTAAAATACCTTAAGAAAAAAATTATATTATTTTGCTACCTGAAGCTTCAAACATTGAATGCTGATTTTACACTCTCCTTCTCTTTTCCTCACCCAGGAGGAACAAGCCAACGGCCACATGTCTAAGTTCAGGAAGGTTCAGCATGAGCTGGAGGAGGCTGAGGAGCGTGCTGACATCGCTGAGTCTCAAGTCAACAAGCTCAGAGCCAAGGCCCGCGACACTGGAAAGGTACAGAGCTGCTGCTAAACCTATACCTGACTCATGTTCAGATATGGCCACATCAACACCACCTATGATATAGTCTTCTCAGAGGTCAATACTGACCTTTTACACTCACTAAAATGTATTTAAGATCTATAAGAAGCACATTTCAGGTAGAAAGAGATGAATTCAAACTAAGATGGTTCTTCAAAATTGAAAATCAAAGCTCAGCACTGAGCATTTAATGCTTCATCCATTACATTATTTCTAACTGTACATATATTCATATATTTTGCATGTTCATTATTAATACTCACCGATTAATTTCTTTCTGTCTTCCTTACAGGGCAAAGAAGTTGCTGAATAAGCAAGACCAAAGTCTTACATCATTTTCCCGTGTTGCATAAAATATGATTTTCATGGTGAAAATGAGCTTTGATTAAAAACATGTCGGCCTACATACACTTCCTGTGTGACTGTGGACTCATTACTCAGCGAACAGCTGTTTCATATCATACACATATTGTACTTTCATTTAAGGTGCAATCTGGGATTCCAACAACAACGATGTGGTCACCCCAACAAACTTAAGGTTTCACCTGTTTTTTGTAAACAGCTGAGGGATGAGGCTGGAGAAATGTAACTACTATCAAATTCATAGACCTTTAGGATTGATTGGGATTCTCATTAGCCAAGTGGCAACAGCTAGTCTTCCAGGGGGTCTGACAGATAACAAAGACACTTTTTTGAGAAAAAAACTTTACAATTGACATACAGTACATTTAAAACATTGACATGAACAAAACAACTAGGTGAGAAAGAGAGGCGTTGTTTAAAAATTAAAAAAAACTTTACTTCCACTATAAATTGTAAAGCACCCTTTACTGGCTCTAACAGCCACCCAATCAGTTTGCTTCATGTTCTTAGTAAACTGATGGAGGATGTCGACATTGTCACGTTCCTGACCTGTTTTCTGTTTAGTTTTGTGTGTTAGTTGGTCAGGACGTGAGTTTGGGTGGGCATTCTATGTTGTCTGTTTCTATGTTGGTTTAGGGTTGCCTGGTATGGCTCTCAATTGGAGGCAGGTGTTTGGCGTTCCTCTAATTGAGAGTCATATTTAGGTAGGCGGTTCACAGTGTTTGTTTGTGGGTGGTTGTCTCCTGTGTCCGTGTCAATGTTTGCACCATACGGGACTGTATACGGTTTGTTCATTTCATGTAGTCTGTTCCTGTTCATTTCGTTCGTCACGTTGTATGTAAGTTCGTCGTTCAGGACTGTCTACTTTCGTTTTGTTATTTTGTTAGTTTATAGTGAAGTTCGTGTTTTCGTCTTGTCTTCAATAAATCATTATGTCTTCACAATCCGCTGCGCCTTGGTTCAATCCCTGCTCCTCCTCATCTGATGAAGAGGAGGAGGATTATCGTTACAGAACCACCCACCAACCCAGAGCCAAGCAGCGGAGTCAAAGGAGAAAGGGACAGGAAAAGAAGGAGCAATGGACATGGGACGATGTTTTGGACGGAAAGGGTGTCTACACATGGGAGGAGATCCTAGCTGGTAGAGATCGCCTCCCATGGGAACAGCTGGAGGCACTGAGGAGAGCGGAGGCTACCGGAGAGAGGAACCGGAGCTATGAGGGAACGCGTCTGGCACGGAAGCCGAAAAAGCCCGTGAGTAACTCCCAAAAATTTCTTGGGGGGGGGCTAAAGGGTAGTGGGCCAAGGGCAGGTAGGAGACCTGCGCCCACTTCCCAGGCTCACCGTGGAGAGCGGGAGTACGGGCAGGCGCCGTGTTACGCAGTAGAGCGCACGGTGTCTCCTGTACGAGTGCATAGCCCGGTGCGGGTTATTCCACCTCCCCGCACTGGGAGGGCTAGATTGGGTATTGAGCCAGGTGTCATGAGGCCGGCTCAACGCATCTGGTCACCAGTGCGTCTCCTCGGGCCGGCATACATGGCACCGGCCTTACGCATGGTTTCTCCGGTTCGCCTACATAGGCCGGTGCGGGTTATTCCACCTCCCCGCACTGGTCAGGCAACCGGGAGCATTCAACCAGGTAAGGTCGGGCAGGCTCAATGCTCAAGAGAGCCAGTACGCCTCCACGGTCCGGTATTTCCGGCACCACCTCCCCGCCCCAGCCTAGTACCTACAGTGTATACACTACGCACTAGGCTACCAGTGCGTATCCTGAGCCCTGTTCCTCCTCCACGCACTCTCCCTGTAGTGCGTGTATCTAGCCCGGTGCCTCCAGTTCCGGCCCCACGCACTAAGCTACCAGTGCGTCTCCAGAGCCCTGTACACACTATATATTCTCCCCCTACTAATCCTGATGTGCTTGTCCTCAGCCCGGCGTCACCAGTGCCGGTACCACGCATCAGGGGTAGGGTAGGCTTTGAGGATACAGTGTGCCCTGTCCCTGCTCCCCGCACTAGTAGGAAGGTGCTTATCATTAGCACGGTGCCTCCAGTTCCGGCACCACGCACCAGGTCTACAGTGCGCCATATCCGGCCAGAGCCATCCGTCTCACCAGCGCCATCTGAGCCATCCGTCTCCCCAGCGCCATCTGAGCCATCCGTCTCCCCAGCGCCATCTGAGCCATCCGTCTCCCCAGCGCCATCTGAGCCATCCGTCTGCCAGGAGCCTGCAAAGCCGCCCGTCTGCCATGAGCCTGCAAAGCCGCCCGTCTGCCATGAGCCTACAGAGCCGTCAGCCAGACAGGAGCCGCTAGAGCCATCAGCCAGACAGGAGCCGCTAGAGCCGTCAGCCAGACAGGATCTGCCAGAGCCGCCAACCAGACAGGATCTGCCAGAGCCGCCAACCAGACAGGATCTGCCAGAGCCGCCAACCAGACAGGATCTGCCAGAGCCGCCAACCAGACAGGATCTGCCAGAGCCGCCAGCGAGCCATGAGCAGCCAGAGCCGTCAGAGCGCCATGAGCAGCCAGAGCCGTCAAAGAGCCATGTGCAGCCAGAGCCGTCAGCGAGCCATGAGCAGCCAGAGCCGTCAGAGAGCCATGAGCAGCCAGAGCCGTCAGAGCGCCATGAGCGTCGTGAGCCGTCAGCCTGCCATGAGCGTCGAGAGCCGTCAGCCTGCCATGAGCGTCGAGAGCCGTCAGCCTGCCATGAGCGTCGAGAGCCGTCAGCCTGCCATGAGCGTCGAGAGCCGTCAGCCTGCCATGAGTGTCGAGAGCCGTCAGCCTGCCATGAGCGTCGAGAGCCGTCAGCCTGCCATGAGCGTCGAGAGCCGTCAGCCTGCCATGAGCGTCGAGAGCCGTCAGCCTGCCATGAGCGTCGAGAGCCGTCAGCCAGCCATGAGCATCGAGAGTCGTCAGTCAGCCATGAGCTGCCCTTCAGCCTGAAAAGGCTGGATACCCAGAACTGCCCATCAGTCCAGAGCTGTCTCTCTGTCCGGAGCTGCCTTTCAGTCCGGAGTTGCCCCTCTATCCTAAACTCCCTCTCTATCTTCATCTATCTCTATAGTCTTATCTATCCCTCTATCTTGATTTATCTCTCTGTCCTGGTGTTATCTTTATTTAATATATTATTAAGAGAATTGTGTGGGGGAAGAAAGAGGGTGGACATTCTTTGTGGGAGGAAGTTAGGATGGATTATGGTGGGGTGGGAACCGCGCCCGGAGCCTGAGCCACCACCGTGGTTAGATGCCCACCCAGACCCTCCCCTAGACTTTGTGCTGGTGCGTCCGGAGTTCGCACCTTGTGGGGGGGGTACTGTCACGTTCCTGACCTGTTTTCTGTTTAGTTTTGTGTGTTAGTTGGTCAGGACGTGAGTTTGGGTGGGCATTCTATGTTGTCTGTTTCTATGTTGGTTTAGGGTTGCCTGGTATGGCTCTCAATTGGAGGCAGGTGTTTGGCGTTCCTCTAATTGAGAGTCATATTTAGGTAGGCGGTTCACAGTGTTTGTTTGTGGGTGGTTGTCTCCTGTGTCCGTGTCAATGTTTGCACCATACGGGACTGTATACGGTTTGTTCATTTCATGTAGTCTGTTCCTGTTCATTTCGTTCGTCACGTTGTATGTAAGTTCGTCGTTCAGGACTGTCTACTTTCGTTTTGTTATTTTGTTAGTTTATAGTGAAGTTCGTGTTTTCGTCTTGTCTTCAATAAATCATTATGTCTTCACAATCCGCTGCGCCTTGGTTCAATCCCTGCTCCTCCTCATCTGATGAAGAGGAGGAGGATTATCGTTACAGACATATATAACAAATGTGGATCTAAAAGAAAAATAAATAATAATAATCGAGAAATAATGCAAATTAGCATATTGATGACATTGTGGCCTTACGCAGGCCTCCTTTAAAACAGTTTGTCCTAGGTTTCTAGAGAAATCACTATAGTATAGTAATCTGAAATGCAGTGGAAAAGGGAAGCAACCGGGAGAATGATTTAAATGTATAACTTTTAATAATCAAAAGTTTAATTAATGAATATTCATATATCAAATAACTTTACATAAATAGGAAATTAATCTCTGATTGAATTTTCACTAAATAAGAAAATATAATTGACCTTACACAAAATACCAAAACACAATTCATTATTTCAATCTCAGCCATGAACACAATAACAACTTTCACGTAATGTTCCAGTCAAAGCATTAGCAAGAGACACCAGTATAAAAGGCTGCTAACATGACAGTGTATAACTATAAAACTAGTTAGCTAACTAGCCAGCCAGCTGAAGTGAGCTAGTAAACTTCTTATGGCTGCAGGGGCAGTATTGAGTAGCTTGGATGAAAAGGTGCCCAGAGGTGCCCAGAGTAAACTGCCTGCTCCTCAGTCCCAGTTGCTAATATATGCATATTTTTATTACTATTGGATAGAAAACACTATTGGATAGAAAGTCATGAAGCGCGTTCACTAAAAGCAGATGAAATGTCAAAAAAGTTCCGTAACAGTCAGTAGAAACATGTCAAACGATGTATTGAATCAATCTTTAGGATGTTTTTAACATAAATCTTCAATAATGTTCCAACCGGAGAATTCCATTGTCTTCAGAAGTGCGATGGAACAGAGCTCCGTCTCATGTGAATGCGCATGTTCAGAGCATGGTCAGCTCATGACAGACCTTACTCATTCCCGTCTCCTTCGGCCCCACTTCACATTAGAAGCATCAAACAAGGTTCTACAGACTGTTGACATCTAGTGGAAGCCGTCGGAAGTGCAAACTGACCCATATCCCACTGTGTATTCGATGGGCGATGAGTTGAAAACCTACAAACCTCAGATTTCCAACAACCTTTTAGGATTTTTTTCTCAGGTGTTTGCCTGCCATATGAGTTCTGTTATACTCAAAGACATCATTCAAACAGTTTTAGAAACTTCAGAGTGTTTTATATCCAATAGTAATAACAATATGCATATATTAGTATCTGGGACAGAGTAGGAGGCAGTTCACTATGGGCATGCAATTCATCCAAAGTGAAAATGCTGCCCCCTATATCAAAGAAGTTAACAGGAAGGCAGCCATAAGAAGTTCAACAATGAACAAAGTGCCAACACTGCCTAACATTAGGCTCTAACTAGAAAAGCAAACAGCTCTGGGAATAACACTCTCGGTAGCCGATGTGAGCACGACCTTTAACTTCTTATTGCTGCATTCCCGATATGATATGACAACAGCCAGTGAAAGTGCAGGGCGCCAAATTCAAACAACAGAAATCTCATAATTAAAATCCCTCAGACATACATGTGTTTTATACCATTTTAAAGGTAATCTTGTTGTAATCTTGTTGTTAATCTAATTTTGTTGTTAATCCCACCAAAGTGTCCGATTTCAAATATGCTTTTCAGCGAAAGCACCACAAACGATTGAGCCAATCAGTTGTGTTGTGACAAGGTAGGGGTGGGATACAGAAGATGGCCCGTTGGTAAAATACCAAGTCTATATTATGGCAAGAACAGCTCAAATAAGAAAAGAGAAACGACAGTCCAACATTACTTTAAGACATTAAGGTCAGTCAATACGGAACATTTCAAGAATTTGAAAGTTTCTTCAAGTGCTGTCACAGAAACCATCAAGAGCTATGATGAAACTGGCTCTTATGAGGACTGCCAAAGGAAAGGAAGACCAAGAGTCATATTATAAAAAAAAAAATCTAATCATTTTTTAAAGGATTTGTATTAGTCTTGACAGTACAGTGGCACATGTAGAGAGGGAGACAGATAGTCGGAGCACAGACAGAGTGTGGCCGACGGGTGTCTTCAACACCTGGTCCAGGATTAGATTTCTACTCTGGCACTAAGGAGTAGACTCAAGTTAGAGAATAGTTGTAAACTTGTTGTAATGTGCAACATCTGGTCAGGTCTCTCTGTGCTGTAGGAAAACAAGTGAAAGGTGAAAGTCCATAAGAGTCTCATGGTGGAGGTGCAAGACTCCATTCTCAACAAGAACACCTTAAACCTCTACCAGATCTACATCGCCTATAAGGACAGGTATTTATTCATATTCATCCATTTACATTATATCTAATAATTTTACACACAGTACAACACATCGATTCCTTAAAGTTTGCTGTAACACATTGTGAACAACTTAATGTTGTCTTCAACTGCCCTCCATAATGATACTGATCACCTTCAAATTGTAGGTTACTCATTAATGGAATCTATTGCAGCCAAGTTGAGATATTGATGTTTTGGATTGTATCTGAAGCTAGAGGTAAGAAGACACTATAATGGTGATTGCTGAAGGATTTCTCTTACGGGGTCATTTGAAGTGTTGTGTCCCTCTAGTGTCCAATTAAAGAAATCAGAGCATATTCAAACTAGTTATGTTCTAAGAGAGGGAACAATGGGAAGTTTACTCAGAGATCTACTGATCTATCTACCCATGCAGAGAGTCCTCGAGTATCATCTCCTTCTACAGGTATGTTTACCACAGACAGTGTACAGATACACTCACAGCCAATGGGACTGGAACAAGATTATATTATAAACGACCACTAGGGGGAGACATCCACCACATATTTTCTCTCTTCCTTGGATGCTCACACTTCTGTCGTAGAGGAGTCAGAAGAGGAATGGGGAGAGATGGGGATGAAAGAAAGGAGAGAGGAGAAGAAGAGAGGATGGAGGAGAGTAGATGGTGGAGTAGAGAGGATTTTGTTGCAGAGGTTTGGTTCTAGAGAAACAGAGCCTGCCAGTCCACACCTGTCCCTGGGTTAATCTCATCAAAGTTAGTTATTCATCATCACGGTAGGATAGCCTTGGACTTCAACTGCTCTTTTGTTCAACTGTGAAATCACCTGCCATTATTTGTTGTTGTTGTTGTTGTTTCTTTGCCTTTTAAGCAACAAAAAGAAAGAAAGAAAGAAAGAAAGAAAGAAAGAAAGAAAGAAAGAAAGAAAGAAAGAAAGAAAGAGAAAGAAGAAAGAAGGAGAACAAAAGCTCAGATCTCAAAGGGACAGATTTGAGTCTTGGCAGGTGACTGACTCCAACGTGTTGAACGGCATGTAAAGTGTATTTTAGCTGGAAGAGCTGGGGACCTGCACACTGTGGGGAAAACAAATACATTCAAAACTAAGGCTTGAATACCTAAAATAAAGATGTTTATTAGAACATCACGGTGCCCTAGGAAATCAAGAAATGAATTACTGCAATTGTAAACCCCATGCTGTGTAAAGAAACAAAACTGTGGAATAAATTGCCTTGTTCTCTAGTCATCAACTAAGATGTGGTATCAAACTGTGTTCAAGCACTGTAATCCAATTGAAAATAACTTAAAGTAGAAATTACAATCAATTTAATGGGAGACTTTTTTCAAAAATGAAACGTTTTGGCTTCAGGCCATAAGTGTTAATAGTCTGCACACACACCTGACTTCTATTTTCAAGGATAATTGCATGTCACATGATCAAGCAAGAAACTACATCAGAAAATCTATGAATCAGTATCTAGTACAATAGAATGGATGATCTAGATTATATACAAAATATACCAATACGGACAGAGAAATATCATCAATTATGCATTTACATACACAATGTGAACATCTCAGCATAAATAACACAAGATTGTGAGTACGGAGCTTGAGAGACCACTAGATGGGCGTATCGAACACCAGTAAGAGAAGATATACCAGTCCCAGAAAACGCTTCATTCATGCCTATTGGACAAGCCTAAAACACAAGGCCGGATCTACCAATAAGAGAAAATATAACATGGTATAAAGACTTTCTGAAAGGAATGGAACTCCAAATCAAATCAAATGTTATTAGTCACATGAGCCGAATACCCCCTAACTAACAATGCAGTTTAAAAAATATAAATATGAATAAGAAATAAAAGTAACAATTAATTAAATAGCAGCAGTAAAATAACAATAGCGAAACTGTATACAGGGGGTACAGGTACATAGTCAATGTGCGGGGGCACCGGTTAGTCGAGGTAATATGTACATGTAGGTAGAGTTATTAAAGTGACTATGCATAGATAATAACAGAGATTAGCATCAGCGTAAAAGACGGGGGGCAATAAAAATAGTCTGTGTGGCCATTTGACTAGATGTTCAGGAGTCTTATGGCTTGGGGGTAGAAGCTGTTTAGAAGCCTCTTGAACCTAGACTTGGCGCTCCGGTACCGCTTGCCGTGTGATAGCAGAGAGAACAGTCTATGACTAGGGTGGCTGGAGTCTTTGACAATTTTTATGGCTTTCCACTGACACTGCCTGGTATAGAGGTTCTGAATGGCAGGAAGCTTGGCCCCAGTGATGTACTGGGCCCTTCGCACTACCCTCTGTAGTGCCTTGCGGTCGGAGGCCAAGCAGTTGCCATACCAGGCAGTGATGCAACCAGTCAGGATGCTCTCGATGGTGCAGCTGTAGAACCTTTTGAGGATCTGAGGACCCATGCCGAATCTTTTCAGTCTCCTGAGGGAGAATTGGTTTTGTCATGCCCTCTTCATGACTGTCTTGATGTGCTTGAACCATGTTAGTTTGTTGGTGATGTGGTCACCAAGGAACTTGAAGCTCTCAACCTGCTCCACTGCAGCCCCGTCGATGAGAATGGGGGTGTGCTCGTTCCTCCTTTTCCTGTAGTCCACAATCATATCCTTTATCTTGATCATGTTGAGGGAGAGGTTGTTGTCCTGGCACCACACGGCCAGGTCTCTGACCTCCTCCCTATAGGCGGTCACGTCTTTGTCGGTGATCAGGCCTACCACTGTTGTGTCATCAGCAAACTTAATTATGGTGTTGGAGTCAGTGAATAGGTGAATAGGAAGCACAGGAGGGGACTGAGCACGCACCCCTGAGGGGCCCCTGTGTTGAGGATCAGC